>NC_141766.1:26406480-26700712 GCF_982258835.1 Parasteatoda tepidariorum
CATGAAAAAATGTTGTTTCTTGTTTTTGACGCTGCTTAAAGCATTGTAAAGCTACTGAAAGCTTGAAATTTATTAGTTAGTCTTTATTTATAATTTTTAATAAACACGTAAATACTTTAAATTACTGAAAGAGATCTATTTCTTTATTTCATGAACCAGATTAAAATATTATTGCTTTTTATCATTTAATTATTAAATTTATTATACTTTTTATTTAACTGTACAATCATGTCATTGATGTCGTTTTGATACGATATTGTGCTGGTTTAGAATATAATTACTTATTCTATAAGGAAATAGTTTCAATAAGGAAATATGACTTATTTCAAGGCAAAATCAATTACGTACTTCTGTACTTATATTTACTATATTTCAAACTATATATTTTGTCTTGTTTTTTAACTTTTTGACAAATTTCAACTTAAATAAAATATTAACTAAAATTGTAGGGCACTTGTTCCATGAAAATAGTCAATTAACACGTTCACGCCGGGGTGACCCACCGGTTGGCCACGCTAGATTGTCTCCTCTTGGATGCGCACCGGATTGAAAACTGGTAATTTTATTTCTTAGTTTTTTTCCTAGAATAATAAAAATCCATAACTACCAATTGTTTTTAACGGATGCAATTTTTATATCGAATTGCTTCTTCGCCGTGACAAATTTCCGTGCAGTGAATTGTTATTGTTAAGAATAGATTAACTCCTCCCGAATATTATCTAATATTGAAATAGTTCTTCTACCAGTATTTTCTCTTTTCCTGTACCGGTATTTTCACTTTTCCCGGCGTGAACGTGTTAAATTTATCTAGTTGTCAGTATTTTAAAAGATTCATTTCAACTCAGTGTTTTCCATTCCTCCAATATGTTATGCGTATGTACTGCACGCTCTTTAACCGGTTAACGCCCAGCGTCATATATTTAGGAAAGTTCTTTTTTACAAAGACATTCATTGTGGTGGGAAACTTTTTTCAGCATTCTCATTTATCTGGGTGAATTAAAAGATTCTCAGATACCACAATGATTTAGTTATTTCTGATTAGATCTAGAATTATAAGGAACAAGTACTTTTTGATCTTTCAAAGAGTTTTTGAACGCCATCAATCGAAAAACCAATTAATTTCGACAATATATTAAACCACTTTTTCCATAAAACCACTTTTTGTATCATTTCCATATATAAATTCGGGACAAAACGGGTTAAATTAAGTTTATCTTCACTTGTGCAAAACATTTTTAAAAAAAATGAACTTGTTCTTTTAGTACAGTTGACATTAGAAACTATTCACCATAACACGGAAACGATGCTATTATAAATCTCTATAAGTTATTGCTATCACCATAGTCAAATTACAGACAGAAAAAAAGTTGCACATATTTCTGTCTAAATAGAGTGACACAGCTAAATTGAATTAATGGATTTTTAGATCAATATATTACGCAACTGATTACAGACAATAAAATGTTTCGAACAGAAAATTATCAACTAAATTTAAGATGATAAAATATATTTTTATTAAAACAAAGCTATAATTATTTTATTTAAAAAAAAGATTAAAATTAGTTAATTTAATTGTAAGAGACAAATGACGTAATTTATCCATTTTTAAATATTATACCATGATCTTGTTTGTTTAAATAAACGACTTATAAAATTTCAGATCAAATAAATAAAGAATAAAGAAATCTGAAGGACATTAGGCTTAGATATCTAAGTTTTTTGGCATTGTTCCAATCAAAGTAGGAGAAAGTAATAATGAAAAAAAAAAAAGTAGTTGAAGAAATTGAAAGCCGCAAAATGAACATCCGCCACCCCGGTTCTCGGATGCAGTGTTCAACAAAGCGTTCCGGCAACCTAACAATTCACTTCTCATATTCCGGCTTCATACGTAGAACTCTCCTTTACTATCTACTGAAGAAAATCAAGTCACTCTATAGTAGATGCTCTGTTCTCGACAAAGCGTAGCGTGTCAAAGAAAAACAACATCCTCTCCTTAAAACAAAACAGAAAGAATCTCAGGCCGGCGACGAAAAAAATCCTAAAGGAAGCAACAATAATGGATAAAACAAACATAGGAAAAAATTCGACTAGGTATAAAAAAAAAATATGAAAAATTGAATACATCAGGGTAGGAGAAAGTAGGAAATCGAGAAAATCGAAAGCGAAAGGGGAATACAAACAAAGAAACTTCTATGAAGAATGAAATAAAGTAAGGAAAAAAAAGAAAAACACAATATTTGTACGTTTATGACTGAACATTTCCTAGAATGGTCGGTTCTTTTAAAATAGAATACTCTGCCAGTAACTGAAACAACACTGTACACTAAATTAAAACGAAATTGAAGCGAGGGATGCGACAGCGTTTAGATTTCTAGTTGTACCTCGGAAAGAAATAGTTTCCATGGGAAGTAAACACAAGGATAGGGGAAGTTTTAGTGGAAATGTTTTTCTTTTGATCTGTAAACATTGGAAACATGGAAATAGGGACTATAAGACATTTACTAAATTTGGATGCATTAGAAAAATATGAAACATTTTGCATCGAATCTATCCAAAGGCGTATTTTTTTCGTTCTTTGGTAGAAATGATATGTCTCTTAATGAGAAACAGAATATATACTTTTCCCAGAGCACGCTAAAGTTGTATTTGTTCTGGACTGAGTAACCATTTTAATATTTTCTTTCTCTTTTTCTGTTTGAGAAGCAAGTGAAGTTTCTACTTCCCAACACAGGTACAGTTCAATCTACAAAATGTGTCCTTACAATATTAAAGTCAAACATGAAACTAAATTTGTTTCTGGGTCAGATATTGATGTATTGCCTTAATTTTGTGTGTAACTTATTATAATTTTTGTTACATATGCAGAGAAATCACGAAAACCCTTATGGTCCAACTATACAGAGAAATTAGTCAAGCAGGTAGAATTAATGTACTGTATGGCAATGACATTTCCAGTAAAAAAAATTTTATAATTCTGGTTAATAATACCAAAACATTCGGTATTTAAATTCGGTAGTTTTTCCGTTCATATGGTATATGTTCTCTGATTCCTAAAATTATTGTTCTCAAAATTAATGTTCCAGTTATTAAAAAAATGAAACAAAAGAATTAAATTAAAAGAAAACATAATTCTGGTATTAAAAATTTCTGGTATTATATATTTAATGTTTTATTTTCAAAATTGTGAGAAAGAAATTTTTATTAATTGATAAATTACAAAAATGTTACAGATATCTGGCTTAGGTGTAACACTTCTTCACTTCCTTAACCTCATTAACCTACTTAGCTCATGTTAACTTACGTTAACCTGCATCTTATCATCGCACCTTTTTCGTAGAGTGTTCATAATTACCACCCTTGATGTATATGTTACGAATCTTTGTCAAAATAATGAAAAAAGGTAAGTATAATTCGGCGTTGTAAATTATTATTTAGACAGAAAACGAAAACAATATAAAAATTTGATCAATCAATATTGAGAAATCACCAAACATCTAAACTCCATTGACATCCATATAAAACATAGATATGTTTCTTAATATTCATCTACATTTTACTATAATATAACTGTCCTTTTAGCTTTTAACTATAATCTTGGGTCCAGAAATCAAGCAGTTTTTTATATACTGCACAAATATTAATTTGAAGCCCCGAACTTATATTAGTCAAGAAAAACTAAAGACACATCTCTGACATATCGCTAATTGAGGTCAATCAATAAAATGGAAAAAATGAAATATTGTAAATCAGAAGAATATTAAAAATTCTGTATTGAAACTTTTCTATTCTGACCAAAAAAATTTTGTTAAATCTACCAGAATATTGTGAGATTTAGCATGTTTCTAACTCTATGGGAGCACCAAAGATTTCTGTAATTTTTAATGAAGCTCTTTGGTAATGATTTTGTTAAAAGCAACTATAAAATATGATTTTATAATATGTGACAAAATTTGATATATGTGATAAAAGTTGGTTATTTTATCCCCATACGTTAGTGTATGGCATAGAAACTATTTATTCGGTTAAATTTATCTATTAGTTTATTTTTGCTAAATAAATGGTATTAAAAACTATAATTTTGAAAACTTGTATTTCCGGTTTACCGTGATTCTATGAACGGAAAAATAAATACCGTACATTTCAAAACCGTGGTTTAAATACCGTACATTTTGGTTTATTAAATAGAATAATGTTTTTTTTAAACAGAATTGTTTTTCTGTCAAATGAACTATGACTAAAAGTTTTTCAGATGCAAAAATTTATGTTTACAAATAATTATAGAATGAAGAGGAAATTTTCATTCTATAATTATTTGTAAACATAAGTTTTCGATCTATTTAAAATTATTTATCATATTACATAACTAATTTTAGATTTAAATTATTTATTCACTTTATAATTATTTATAAATTGAAAATTTACTCTATTCCCCTGTTAATTTGGATGGCAGTAAGATCTTCTTATTATAATAATAAGCGATTAACCTTTCATTTCATTAATAAAACCATTGTTTTAAAATAACTTTAAAACTAAGTAATGAGTTTTTTGTGTTTAAAAAACCAAAGCAATTCATTTTAAAGAAAGCATTTAACTTTCCTTTAATGATCCAATTTAAATTTTAACTTTTTAAATCCAGTGACAAAGGAAACACTTTTCACTCCTTGATAACATGTTGCTCTAAACTACATGCACACCGGTTAAAAATACACACTTCCTTGCGCTCTAATATTTGTTTAGCTCAAAAAATTCAAGACAACAAAAAGAATACTTAAAGATAATTATCGAACGAGAGGGGAAGAATGTTTTAATAGTTCCTTAAACACCATTCAAGTTTATTTTTTAACACTAGAAAAATGAGAAACTTAAAAATATTTGTTTTTAATTCCGTTAAAAAACTTAAAAACAAAAGTGTAAAAATACATTTCAACTGCTTTAGTACTATGAACATTCTTTTAGGGTAAGTTCTTTTCTCACTAATTACTTAAGATGAACTTCCTTAGAGCTTTTTTTTTCTTTACTCAATTCAATTTACTTTTCATCGCTTCGAGCCAAATTCTCCTTTCATAACTCTTCAATTCCTGTCCTGAAGCATTTTTTGAGGGAAATATTCTTTCTTTACTTTATTATCTTATTACACTACATTGAAAGCAAGAAACACGATTTATATGACGGTGTAAAATAATCACAGCTTTATCATCAAACTTCCTTTCCCCTAAGGCCAACGACGAACCTTCTACAAAGCAATAAGTTTTCAAAGCAATTTGAAGATCACACTTTTTTGTGACATGTTTCATTAATTAAAAAAAACGCATTTAAAAATACTTTAAAAAAGAGTCGTTTTTTTTTCTTTTTATAACCGCTTTCAGAGCTGTTTTTAATATCGTAATTTAGGCTTCTTTTTAACTTTTCCATCCAATTGTTTAATTCATTTTTCAGAAGACTACTGCAGTGTTGAATTTATTACAGACATATGTTATGTATCTTCATAGAAGATTTACTATTTCTCAATGAGATATTATATATTTTAAAATATCATGTATTCTTAAAGTAATTTGAAGATCACACTTTTTTGTGACATGTTTCATTAATAAAAAAAACACATTTAAAAATACTTTAAAAAAGATAAATTTTTTTCTCTTTTTTTAACCGCTTTCAGAGCTGTTTTTAATATCGTAATTTAGGCTTCTTTTTAACTCTTCCATGCAATTGCTCAATTCATTTTTCAGAAAACTACTGCATTGTTGAATTCATTACCGCCATATGTTATGTATCTTCATAGAAGATTTACTTTTTTTGGATGAAATGTTATGTATTTTGAAATATCATATATTCTTAAAGTAATTTGAAGATCACATATTTTGTGACATGCTTCATTAATTAAAAAAAAAACGCATTGAAAGCGAAGTTTTTTCTTCCTTTTTTCCAATTCTTTCGTTCATATGGTAAACGATTTACCGGAAATTCTGGCTTTTAAAATTATAGTTCTTATTGAAACATATTTAGTAAAAAGTACAAAGCTGAAAATTAACTTTTATCGAATAAATGGTTTTTATTCCATGCTTTAAGATATCATGTTAAAATTACCGAATTTTACCACCCTTATCAAATCTTATTTTATATTATAAAACCATATTTTGCTATTAATTCTACAAAAATAATTACCTAAGCTATTTGGTAACAATAATCGAGCTTTGTGTTCCTATAGAGTCAGAATAATGATAAATTTTACCACATTCTGGTAGTTTTGACCATAATTTTCTTCCCCAATAGAAGTTACACACATTTATTATATTTGTTATAAAATCTAAAAAATAATTACCATTTTTTTCTATTTTCTAGAATTAATAGATGCACTATTGAAACTTTTGCACTCTCGTTAAAAATAATAATAATGCTTTGAATTAGTGTTTGACTTATTTCAAAAGTATTTCAGTTAAAACACTTATTATTAAGTATACATACAATTAGTTGTAGAGACATCTATTTTTAGCATTTCAAAGTAAACAAGATATCTTAAGTACAAAGAATGTATAATAGCTAAAAACAAAAGCATGCTGAGTTATCTTGTTTTTGTACGAAAAACATACCATTCCTACCAAGGAATTCTGAACAATATTAATAATTATTATAATATGTAACGACAGTTTATTATTGCTTCGATAAGTATTGATTTTCACTTTATTCCTTATTAGGTAAAAAAATCTTAGAAAAGCATAAAGATTGAGTTTTGTACAATAGTTTGTTGATAATAATTACTTTTATTACACAATTTAAACTGTTCAGGAAAAAGTTATAAATTGCATTCCAGTGGAAAGAAAAGTAGGGGTTTCTTAAAAAAAGCATCATTATCATTAAGGGAATATAAGATAATGAGAAAGCAGGAGGGATAAAAACATATTTTTTTTTGCAGCTCTTGTTTATTGATTGAAAAAGTTTCTCTTTTTTCTCTTCGTAAACTTTTTTTTTAAAAAAATAACTTAATTGCAATTTTATTTATATTACCAAATTTTAAATAATTCTAAATTTTGATTAAATATTTATATTTTAAAAATTTTTACAGTTTAAATTGAATTTTTATTTCTGGCAAAAATAAAATTTTAAAAGTATGGTGATTATCTTTTCATTAGAGGATATAAAAGCACAAAAGCCCAAATTAAAAATTCGCTACCATTTTAAAATTTTTAAATACACAAAAAAAAGCGTGAAGTTGAGTTACCAGTATGTCATCAGTGATTGTGATCAGATTGTTATGAGTGATCAACCACGTGATAGGTTTCGAAAACTTCATTTAAATGCAAAAGGTAAACAAGACGCAATTTTTGAAAAATAATAAAAGCATATTTTTTTTAATTTCATCATTAATCTTAATAATCTTATTTTTGTACTATTAATATCCAAATCCCTGTAAGCACAAGGACAATTTAATTTTCTTGTGCCCATCATCTTAAGCAGAAAATGTTTCATTTTTTTCCAAATAAGATAAAAGAGGTAAAATGGATGATCCATTAATTTATTTTATTTTATTACCATCGTTAAACAACAGACATAATTCTAAAATTACTACTTTTAATGTTCAGCTCCGTAGCCTTGTAATTTTGAACCAAGCTTGGAAGACACGAAAAGTCTTGAATCAAGTATTGGGGCAAACTAGCCCTCGTGGAGGACTTTTTGATTTAATTAAACCTTATTTTCGTTACATGGAGAAAAAAATCACCAAAATTCGTATTAAAAAGGCAGCTCTGGGATACAAACCTGTTTCCCCTCATGGAGAAGCGAATTCTCTATCCCTATGTCACCACGACTCATGTTCCATTATTCAGATTTATCTTGCTGAACCAAATTAGGTTTGCCTACCATAATATTAAGGGATTGGAAAGTAATGTCGTTTCGGTGCATGAAATATTCGTTAGTCTTAAGAACTAATTCATTTTTTTTCGATCCATTTAGATTCATTTCTATCAGGTATTGAAAGGTGTTGCTAACGAGGGTGAATACATTATTGATCAAAAATAAAATCTTGATAGTAAATATCTAAATCACGACTTTACTTTCCGACCCCCTTAATACAATAAAATTGCAAACATATAAAAAAATGGATCTGTAGTTAGAGCACATTTTATTATTAAAGGTAAAGTGGTAGGTACGAAATGAAATTATCCGCTTGGCATATACACTTGTGCATTGTACATTTTGCTCATAGGTATTTTCCATTTACCTGCAACATTTTAAAGATACTGGGTGTTATTGGGTTTTAATAATGGCAAAACATAAGTTTCTGTAAAATTTTGAAATTGAATTAAATATTGTATTTAAAACATCGATTGTTATTAACACTTGCCACAGCAATTAAACCCCAAGAATAATCTGTGTTGTTTAGCTCATTTAGTGGTAGTTAAATTATACATTTTGCAGTGAAGAAATAAAGATAACTTTCATTTATTTCCACTTTTTCTAATGTAAGGAAAGTATGGTCTAAACTACCAGAATATGGTAAAATTTACAGAGATTTTTTCTCCATGGAAACACCAGAAAGCGCTGGAAATTTAACTGAAGCGCTTTTGTAATGATTTTGGTAAAATTAACAATAAAATATGGTTTTATAATCTGTGATGAAATTTTGTAAATTTGTTAAAATTTGATAATTTAATCACGGTATCATAAAACATGGAATAAAAACCTATTTCAGCGTTAAAATTATTTTTCAGTTTCGTATTTTTGCTAAATATATGTCAAAAAGAACTATAATTTTGGAAACCAAAAATTCCGGTTAAATCGTAATCATTGCTATATGATAGGAAAAATAGTCAAATGAATGGTTTAAATACCCTATATTTTAGTTTTTATTAACCAGAATAATGTTTTTTTGCCAGAAATGTTATTAACATGCAGTACGATAATTTTTCAAAATTTTATTTCGCCGTTTGGTAACGGAACTCAGAACATATGCAAACTTTTATCACTACTTGAAACTGCAAAAGCACTAAATTGAAACACTTTATTAGAAATGAAAAATAACGGTATAGTTTCCTAAAATTTCACACAGATATAACACCACAGGCTATGAAAAAAAGGTAATTCCACAGAAAGTAACATATTGTATTTTTATTATTTGATTCTTAATAATCATTTTTTTTCATTATTACTATTCGAATTCTTTTTTTTCGAGTATATGTACATCTTTAAATTTTTAAATAGGGCCAAAACAAACGTTAAAATAAGGTTCTGAAATTAAATAAAATAATGCAGTTAAATATTAATTTTAATTAGCACTTGCCACATCAATTAAACCCCTAGAATAACCTCAATGAATTCGCTCATTTAGTGATAATTAGAGTACAAGATTTGGCATATCTTGGCGAGATAAAATAAAACATAACTTTCTTCTCTTTCGGATTGTTCTACTTTAGAGTTATAGCCTGGTAATGGAACCTAGAGCACTTACAAAACTTTGTCATTATTTGCCGCTGCAAAAACATATATCTGAGACATCTACACTGGAAATGGACAACAATATGTTAAGTTTCTTGAATTTCAAACAACTATAATACAAAAGTTAAAGAAAAAACGAAATTCTTACGAAAAAATTTCCCTATTTTTATTGTTTAAATCATAATAAACATAATTTTTTTCGTTTATTACTATTCAAATTCTCCTGATTTAATTATATGTACAATTTTAGAATTCAAATAGTGGATAAACATATGTTACCATAAAGTTTCGTACTTAAATTAAATAATGCTGTTAAAATATTAATTTTAATTAACAATTGCCACACCAATTAAACCCCTAGAACAATCTGCATGAATTCGCTCATTTAGTGATACTTAGAGTATAACATTTGGCACATTTTGGCATCATGAAATGAAACATTACTTTCATCTCTTTACGCTTGTTCTACTATAGAGAAATAGCCTAGTAATGGAACCTAGAACACATGCAAAACTTTGTCATTACTTGCGGTTGCACCAATTAGTTTCTAGAAATTCCTTAAGATGAAAACTCTGAGTAGAAAGAGAGATTCAGCAGAAATCGAAACTTAGTGAGAACATACGAGTCTCAGTTATTTGGATGATTTCGTCATTTGTCCTTTGCTGCGAGCTCTCGTTAAATTGCTAACAGAGGAGATATATTTTCAAGTTGCAAATTTCAACGGAAAAGGAGAGAAATGAACATTTCCGTCTTGATAAATTTAAAGCATGTGAAATTAATGATTCATACGTCGGGGGATTTTCGTTCTTAAATTAAGTCTTAGAGCGTATTTCCCAGCTTTAAAAAATTAAATTAATTGCCCTTGTGCTTACCATTTCTTTTAGACATTTATACTCAAACTCAAGGGAACAAACAAAACCATTTTTTCCTCGAATAATAAAACAAGCTCTTTTTTTTCATAAAAAACGCAGTATTAGTTCAAAACATTTCCCATGTAGTTGTTTTTTCTATGTTCAGGCTTATTTTTATTTTTATGGTATAACTATGAAAAACGTTAGAAATAAGGCTGTTTAATTTTATGATACTAATAAAAAATTCATGTCATCTAATTTTGCATTTTATTCTTATAAAGAGAAAATATAAATTCCTTATTCGTATAAATTTCTCACTGCTTGTAAATTCCTTCCTTATTGCTCAATCATGAATCTCATAAATTTCGCAATTATCATATGCAAAACATATAGAAATATTCTTAATTACTACAAGATATTACTATGGTTTTTTCGGATAAAATTTACTAAAGTACTCAAATTGCTCACTCATTAGTCACTTTAATAATTATTTTTTTCACTCTAACAAACAATCACTTATTGAAAACAATTCGATCTTAATCTTGCCAGCAACTAATTTCTCATTATTTATAAAGCTCTAAAATGCAGTAATGTGTAATTCTGAGTTAGATGGCTATAAAGAAGAGATGGCCAGTTTAAATATATCCGTATTTTTTTTCACTCTAATGCAACAGATGCAGTTTCATAGAAAGTATTTTATCAATTAACACAATTAAACTTTTTGTGAAAGAAAAATATATATATATATATATATATATATATATATATATATATATATATATATATATATATATATATATATATATATATATATATATATATATATATATATATATATATATATATATATTAACGGTGGATCCACACCGATATTTTTTAGTTAATTATAATTCAAAACAGCATGATTAATGAGTCCATGTTGTGCATAATCTTTTTTATTTAGTAGCGATGGTGAAAGCATGCATCTCAGCCCCCTCCAAGCTGGAGATGGGGGGAGACCCATATCCCGTCTAAACTGACGTACGTTAGCTAGGCATTATAAACAACAAAAAGCTACGCAAAAACATTGCTCCTGCGTTTTATAGGATGATTAAAAGATGTGAAGAGGCCAGTCATTATTGCCTTTTTTGTATTCTTACGCCTCATCAAAATTATTTATTACTCATAGCAAATAGTTTAATCGTTCCTTATATGGAAGTGAACGATCTTAAAATAACTTCTCTTTTGAAATATAAATCTAATTATTATTCATTGGCATGTTTTTAGCCTTGAAGTCCCAAAATAGAATTTCTACCCTTATCCTTTACCAAAGATATTTTTATGAAAACGAGTGAAGTTTTAATGCTTTTATTAACACTAAAGTATTTAATTTTTGTATTACATATATATATGAACTTTATAATTTTTTTACATTTTAACTTCTTTTTTCCTCTAGTGTATTCACTATTCCATGACATTCAGCCACTTGTAATTCAAAGAATTATTTTTCTTTATTATTTTCTTCTCAATATTACATTATTTTTTTGCTCAAAATGCGTTTAGTACATTAAAGAGAATTCAAAATATACATGAAGATTTCGTGCATCTCTATTATTAGTACATTTAATTTCGATATGAAAAAAAGACTAGGACTATCTATCCTGTACATACCCTATATGTCGACTGGACTGCATTTTAACAAAGAATTTAAATAAATAATAATGCGATAATTTCTCTCAACTTTCATGTAAATAATTCATTATACATATTTCTGATAAATGAATTGTTAATTCCCTTTAACAATGCGTGTCTCTGCAATGAATTATATTTGCTTTCAGGTAATTCGGACATAATTCTGAAAGTAAAAAATCAGTGGTTTGCTGGAGATCTATCTTCTTTGTTCATTTTCCAGCAAAAAAAAGCAAATATGAACATAAAAATATGACGTTTCGATATTTTTCCGCATTGGTGTAAATAATTCAGTGTAAATGTCTGACATTGTGAATTCCATTTCACAATGTATGTCTCAGCAATGAATTACATTTATTTTCGAAAATATACACAATACTGAAAGCAAAAAGTGAATGTTTTTTTGTAAATTTATCTGCATTTTCCAAAAAAACAACATAAGAAATAGAAAATAACGTTTCGATAATTCATTTTCTACATTGATGTAAATAATTCACTACATAAATCCCTTAAAAAGATTGGGAATTCCATTTCCCAGCTAACGTCTCAGCAATCAATTATATTTTTTTTAGATACAGAAAGCAAAAAGTGAATGATTTTCCTGAAATCTATCCTCTTAATTCTTTTCCTAACAGAAAAAGCAAATATAAACATAAAAAAATAACGTTTCGATATTTTTCCTTCATCGATGTAAGTAATTAACTACAAATTTCTGCTATATATACAGTGTGAATTCCATTTCACAACGTATGTCTCACCAATGAATTATATTTGCTTCAAGATATATGCGTAATTATGTAATCAAAATTGAATGGTATTTTTTGGAGATCTGTCTTATTAGTGCATTATCCAACAAAAATGAAAATATAATACTTTTACTCAGAGCTACCCTCATTTTTCTGTAAAATCATGAATTCATTTTTCTTTTAACTACTGACGTTGTTTTTATGGATTCCAAACACATGGTTCATTTTTATATTTGAATACTATGTTTTATCTTCAAACAATTCTAGTCAATAAGAAGTAACTACACTTTGCTCTACTTTTGACACAGCCATTTATAGCTTTACCATAGATAAACATGACGTCCGTTATTAACTTTTTTTGTCCATACCTGAGTCAGACCCGTCCAAACCTGTGTGAAAATTCAAATTGTGCACAAACATTTACTGCATCTCTAATCTAAGTAATTTTGAATCTGATTTGATAAAAACTTTGACCATGTGTCTTATAATGACCCTATATATCTGCTGCATTTAACGAATAATCATAAAAAAATATATAATGATTCTATAATTTCTTTTTACATTGATGCAAATAATTCACTATATATATTTCTGATATATGAATGGCGAATTCTACTCAAGAATGTATGCCTCAGTAATGAATTACATTTGCTTACAGATCTATACGTAATTTTGAAAGAAGAAGATGAGTAGTTTTCAGGAAATCTATCTTCTTAGTACATTTTCCAAAAAAAAGAAAAACATGTACTCTATAACACTAAAAATACACAATACACAAAATACACAAATATAAGAAAATACACAAATATTTTGCACAAAGCTACTCTCATTTTTCTATGAATATACGAGTTAATTTCTCTTACATGTTTTTTAACAAATAATCATAGAAAAATAATAATTCAATAATTTTACTCCACATTGATGTATATAATTCACTATAAATATTTCTGATATATACATTATAAATTCCATTTCAAAACATATGTCTCAGCAATGAACTATATTTGCTTTCAGATCTCGACATAATTCTGAAAGCAGGAAGTAAATGATTTTCTGGAGATTTATCTCTTCGTAGTGCATTTTCCAACGAAAAAAGCAAATATAACACTTTTACACAGAGCTCCACTCATTTTTCTGTAAATACACGAATTCATTTTCCTTTCAACTCCTGACGTTGTTCTTATGGATTCTAAACACAGGGCTTCTTTTAATATTTGACCACTGTCTTATCTCCAAGCAATCCCAATCAATAAGAAGTGCCTACACTTCGCTCTACTATTGACACAGTCATTTGTAGCTCTACCATAGATAAACACAACTGCCATTATTAACTTTTTTTTTCGTCCAAACCTGAATCAGTGTACCGATAAAGCAACATTTTTCTCACCCCTAACATTGTTTTTCTCCGATACTTATTCTCAAAGATATTTCCTTTTTCTTCTCTAATATTAAAGAAATATTCTAAAGGCACAAATAAAAGAATTTATGGTTTCTGCTTATTTTTTGATAGTATATTTTCATAAAAGTAATTTACCTCGCATAAATTCTGCTTTTATTTTCCTCATACATCGGATTAGTCTAAATAAATCCAATGAAAACAAAGTTGAAAATATTTCACTTCAGATAAAATTAAATGTTATTTTTCGCATGAATTGACCAAATTGACTTTTCAAAATATTAGCTATTGATTAGAGGAAAACTCTTTCCAAATTTGATTTATGACATCATCAAAGAATTTTTTTATTCTGGTATAATTATCGCTGTGTATGGTGCTAGCATTGCTTGTAAAAAAGTAATTCTGGTTAATAACATTAAAATATACGGTATTTAAACCATTATTTTGGTAATTTGCTCATTCATATGATAACGGTTTACAAGAAATTCTGGTTTTCAAAATTTTATGTATTCTTACAACACATTTAGCAACAAAAAAAAACTGAAAAGTAAATTTCACCGAATAAATGCCATGCTCCAATAAATCATGATAAAATTATCAAACTTTGCAACTTTTACCAATTTTTACAGGCATTATAAAGTTGGAATATAATTTAATTTTAACAAAATCATCACCAAAGAGCTTCGTTATATAGTTTAATGCATATAAACTAATGATTATATATTTTAATGCATACAAACTAGAGAGAGAAAAAGTGTACCTTACCTTACCTGTATATTTTACCTTACGTTTGCAATTTATATATTTTTACGATAAGAACTTATTCAATCATTTGCTCAATACAGCGAGTAAAAAACTGATTATAGCATCTCCGATTTATAATTCACTTCCCAATACTAACCTTAACAGACATTATAAGATAAAACGTTGCTATTTTTCTTTAGTTATGCATAATAAAACCACAAGTACAAAATTCAATAACCTTATTTTTTTCCATCTAAAATTTATATAAAGTATTTATTGAAGCTCTAGACTATTACATTATTTGTTAAATTTATGCACAATATTTAAATATGTTTTGGAAAATATTGAAAAGCTCTGGTACGAAGTTTATGTCTTGTTGGTTCCTTTGTAGTATAGCGTCCGCTGATCGGAAAGTTTAGATATCAAAGCAAGGAGGGATTACTATGATTGTTTAACCAATAAAGCTGGATAAAAAGAAAACGAAGTCATCAATAACCAACCGGCTGGGTATGAAAGTTTTATTGATTTAAGAGATCGTAGATATCTATCTCTAAGGAAAAAGCATCCGGTCAAAAATATATCTAGCGTAAAGGGCCGGAATACTTAGCTCATTTATTATGATGAGTTTTTATTTTTTTATCCAATTTAATATCGTTTAAGAGAGTCTTAAGAAAAAGTTATAATTTATCAAAAATTATCTATACAGTGAAATCTGCGTAATTTGTCCTCTTGTGGTATATTGATTTAGAGTTCAGCTTAGCCAGGTGGTCAGATTACATAAGGTTATGAGTCCTTGTTTTTTAAATGCAATTCCAAATATTTTTTTCCAATATATCGTATTATTCCAGTTGTTCCTGTAATTAAGAACTACCAGCCTAAACTTAAATAAAGATAAATATAATTAAACTTTTGCAATATTACTTTAAAACAATTACGGCAAACAGTCCATATTTCTTAAGAAATGAGATTAACTACGGGAATGAATCTTTTTTTTTGCATAAATTTAATATTGAAGTAGCTATAAAATCGATATGCATTTTTTTTTCTTGTGATGTATGCAACTCATTTATCGGAAAAAAATTTCTAAAAATATAAGTTGAATGTGTAGAGAACTTTGCCTAATAAATTTCAATATACGAGTATTAAAATTTACTTTGTAATTTTTACCAAATACATATTTGTTACAAAATCCCTTAATGACTCGGTAAAATTAACACTGATACTGTATAGTAATAACACTTCTGTAAAAAAAACCTTTAATTTTGCTTAATGAACCAAAATATGCGATATTTAAATCATTCCTTTCGTAATTTTTCTCCTTATATAGTAACGGTTTACGAGAAATTTTGGTTTACAAAATTATAATTCTTATTATTATACTTGTGGACAAAAATACAAAAAGGAAAAGTAAATTCAACCAAGTAAATTTTTTATGCAATGCTCTAAGTATCATGATAAAATTAATAAATTTTACTCATTTATCAATTTTTATTACGCATTATAGAACCATATTTTTTTGTACTATACCAAAATCATTACCAAAGACTTCGGTAAAAAGTAACAAGACATTGGTGATCCCATAGAACTAGAAATTTTACCGTATTCTAGTAGGTCCGAACATTCTTTTTTCTTAGTGTAGAAATGTAGTTGATTTAATCTGATATAATGTTAGATGGATATAACAGATATAATGATAGATAGATGTTGACTTAATTGACAAATTCCAAGTCTTCTAATAAATTTTTTACAAGTTTCATTTTATAAACATTTGTATATCATTTTATAAGTATTTGCATGCAAATGAATTCTAAACTTGTATTTATAATACACAAATAATTTAAAATACACAAAACAGTTGATCACAAAATGTTCAAAGTAAATTGAAGAAGGCAGATGATCACAAAGTGTTCATTTATAACGTCTCATTAAATGAAAATTGCAAATTGGCATATAATTGTGTATGTTCTATGAGTATAAATCAACTCACTTTCACTAATGAAAATTATAACATATTTTTCTAAGTCTTTTGACTTTTTTAATGGTACATAATTAAAAATTATGAAAATAATTTTTTACCTTATGTAGTTCAGAATTATTTCTGCAATAAATTATGTGCTAAACGAATTTTAAAATAAATTTTAACTTCCTTAAACTATCCAGATTTTATTCAATGTATAACTAATTTTGGTTTTACATTAGTTTTCCTTTTTCCGTTTGTATCTTTACGTCATCTGTTTGAGTGTTAAGATGCAAAATTTCAAACTTTCAACAAAAAGAAAAATCACTTAGCATTGAAGAACTCACATGCTTTAATTTTAGCTTTCTTACTGTATTTTCATAGGGGTTCGGATTGATTTAGATTTATCCGTTAATGTTGTTTTTTTATTATAGCAATTGTAAAGTATGCAAATTTGTTTTTAAAGATTTCGAAGAATAATTAGCCTCTTTTGAAAATTCTTGCCTTTGTTCAAAAACCAGTTTTTTTCACATAAAACTGATCACATTTGAGACGTGTTAACAGGAATAATGCAAAAAAAAACTCTTATAGGTAGCTTCACAATAATGAACCATCAACCCTCATTAGAGATCTTTCAAACACCAAAAAAAGTTCTACAAAGTAAGATATTACGCGTATTAGTTTGAAATTACTAATAATAATTTGATTCTAATTACTTTTAAGTAAAAAAAAAAAAACTTCATGTACATTGGAGTTTTCTCCTTTATTTTCAAGAAATTTTTGTTTGACAACAATGCATATAATGTTGCCCTTTTTTTAATTATACATATAAAACGCAAATGTTATACTTCACTTTGCTTATTTCAAAAGCCTTAGGTGAAAAGCTACAATGAATGTTCTCAAATATACAATTTTGAGTATATAAACTAATTTACTTAATAAAAATAATATTTAAACTTAAAAACAAAAAACATTTAACTCAATTTTCCAGGTTCAAACAAATATTAAATGCTTCTTTGGATTCTTTTATAATACATGTTTTTAACTTTTAATAAACCTATATGCAATATTTAAGCCAATTGAAACTCATAATCATTCACACTTTTGTTTATTTTTTCGACACGCAATATAGCATATTTAATTTCATATTTATGGAGTTAGACTTAAAAATATATCAGAGATAAACAATATGTCTGCAAAAATTGGAAATGTATAATATTTTTAAAAAAAAAACTTATTCTCACATGATAAGAATATATTGCAGCCTTATTTGAGAATTGAAAAACTTATTTACAATAAACTAAAGCCATGAGGTAGACAAAATCTGTCAAAACGCAGACTCCCAGATGAATATAAAAAGGCTCTATTATATTGATGTGCTATGAGCCCAACAAAGAGAACTGATAAAAATATGTTTTGGCACCCAGCCGGAAATTAAATCCTTAGCTTACATTTTCAAACCAAAACTGAGTTCCTACTATCAACTGAAAAAATAAAAAATTCTATCAAATATATTTTGAGTAATAGCGGAGATGATGGGTTTCTCCTGTTTTTATTATTTTCTATAATGCTATTTGAAATTTGAAAGCATTCAAGCATCATATTTAAAACTATAACTATGCAAATTATCGCTAAGCTTTACACAGAAAATCGACAATTTCGATACACTATGATATAATATACTGATGTAAAATGTGAATTAGTTCAATCTTTATGTACCCCATTGAATTTATTATTGATAAGAGCTTTATTACGAGCTCAAAATACATTTTAATAAATTTAAATTTAGAAACTATCAAGAATGACTTCTTTTATTAAATTTAATTATACATAGTTTTTGATATCTTTCCTATGTATACACAGATTTATATTCTTAGCTGACATGTATCAAGAAAGCTTTCAACTGGCTTGCATAATCACAAGACAATATAAAAAGTTAAATTGGAGTAAAGTTGGTGATTTAAATTAATGTTTGATAAGATTGAAATAAATATTCTAATTAAAAAGTAATTTCTCCGTATCAGGAAGCACTTCCTTTTTTAAAACGTATTTTTCTTAAATTATAAATTTTATTAATTTTATAATAGCACTAATTTTTTCCTAATAACTGTAAGATAAGGTTATTTTGTATCACCCTACAATTAGACAGTAGTGTGATTAATATAAATTTGTTCACACACATAACAAATGGATAAGTATTTAATTTAAATGAAATACAATACTTAATATAAATAAAATGCAATATTTAATATAAATATATAATATAACGAGACTAAACTCATACGATGACGTTCTAAACGTTTCCGTCAGTATACTATTATTTAATTTGAACACAATACCAAATAAAATGAAAATTGCAGAGGGGAACACTTTTTTGTTGAATTTATACAAGTACTTAATTCAAGTGAAATTAGTTTAATTCTGAAAGCTACAGATTTTTAAACAAAATTACATGCTTGGTTTAGTTTATTTTTGTCTGAATGTAATGGTTTATGAAGAAAGTATAGGTCTATATACATACATATACACTTGTTTGATTTTTTGTAAACGGTACTTAAGAACAAAACTATGACCTTAACGTATAGCTTCTTTAACTGAAATGTACTATCACCATCTTCATACTACTTCTTAAGTAGCAGAGAAGTGAGGGCACCTAGTATTATCTCGAATAAAATTTAAAAAATCCTTTTTTATTAATATATTGTTTAATTGCATAAAAACTGTAGCTTGTGAAGAGAATACGATTTCAGATTTGAAACACGACACTAAAATATCTAAAATCCATTTAAATATCTTATGCAACGGGAAACAAAAACAACCAAAACAATTTCAGTGTTACTTGTTTTTAAAATAACTTTATACTTTCAACACAGAACAGTTTTTATATTTATCTTTTAAATTATGTATGTACATTTTTATTACATCTGCCTTTATAAACCGTACAATAAGTTATAAAAATATGCTTGCTTATGACCTTTAAGCGATTCACTAAATACAATAACAATTAGTATAATAAAATATTAGTTTAGAAGTAATATCATATACCAGTATCTTATTAAAATTTTCAATTAAGATCTAAAGTAACTCATTGGTTAAAAATTATGTAACTCATAAAATGAAATGGAAAAAACTGATGTCCAATTTCATTTACCATTTATAGTCGAATCCAATAAAGAAAACAATTAAAATGTACCCAATGGAAACAAAAACATTCATATAGGGTTCTTTCAAAATTTAATCAGAATGAAATAATACAGAGTCATAACTCATAAATTAAATATTACGGGCTAAGAATACGCTGTTCAAATATTCGGTTTAATAGATATTTTTTCAAGGTAAATAGTTGTATTTATGATTTCTAGGATTAATTGTCAATTGATAGGATTTTTTTCCTCCTGATATATTAGCTATAATTAATATATTAGAGAATATTAGTTATAATTATGGTAATCTTCACTATTACCATATAATTTTTCAAATAATTTTCTCTTAACTTGCGTGATTAATGAATGTACGTGTTATAATTAAAATAAATAAAATTCCGAAAAAAATGAATCAAATCTTTATATTTTGTAGTTTTAAAAATTAAAACAAAATACGTTGTAAATATATTGTATGTATTGTTGGATTGCATTGTAAAATAATTCAAATCAAATTACTGGAAAATGTGCTGGCACCCTAGGCAAATAATCTGCAAAATAAATTTTACCATTAAACTAATTTGTACTGCGAAATTTCATATCATATATTTCAGAATAATAATTATTTTTCCTGTGATTTTACAATAAATATTACTATACGGTATATAATTTTTTTCCCATAAAATTTTACGGTGAAAATAGATTTTAGTAATTTAATTTAGAATTTTATACAGTGTATGGTTTAGATGAACAAAAATTCATATTTTTTTAGGTTTTTGCCATTTAAAAAAAAAACAAAAAATATGCATCGAGAGGACCATTTCTTACATGGGACATAAAATTTATATCTTTTTACTTATTTTTTTTAAATCAAAAGCTAAATCTTATAAAAGATAAATTGATTTTATTGTTATATAATATATTACATCTTTCACTTTTTTCTCCTTTTCTTCGGGAAATTAATTTTAAGAAAATCACATGCCATGTCAGATTACAGCTGTTGTTCAATTCAAGTTATTTTCGATAAAATGCATCATAAATTTGCATATTCATATTAATCAAAAGCACAACTGCGGCGGAATCTTTATATGACGGAAAGTTTTTTGATGAAAGAAGAACCAGAAAATGATTAAATAAAATTACAAAAGGATTCGGGGACTATTATAAATAAAGAACGATATCTTTTAGAATAAATTCCCGAGAAAATTGACTGCGGATGAAAAAAAGCTTCAAAAATAGTGAATGGAAATAATTAATAAAGCAAATCGAGGAAGAAATTGAAATAAATCAACAAAAGCCTTTCTTTTCTGTTCAATGTGTTTTTCTAAAATATGAGTTTTTTTTAACAATTGGCACACATTTTTGTATCATGCTGAGTTGCTTAGCTCATTTGAGTTATAATGGCTCTGTAGTTACCATTCATACAATTTATTAATTTCATATTATTTGATTTTTCTTTGTTTCGTAAGAATTTTACGTAATGAGATTAAATTGCGATCTATTGCTTATTGTTCATTTTTTATTGTCTCAATCTGAGCAGCTCAATCAAAATTAATTAGATTCTTGTTATTTTTTTAATTGTATTTCAATATTACAGCTGTAATACAATACAAATGTTGAAGATATATTTTTTGTTTCCAATTCAGCAAAACACTTTTCTCTTTTAGTATCTTAACAATGAGTTTTTTTTTAACTGTCAGCAAAATTTTTTGTATCATGCTGAGTTGCTTAGTTCATTTGAGTTTCAATGACTATGTAAGTTATATTTTATTAATTTCTTATTATTTGTTTTTCCTTGTTTAGTAAAAACTTAATGTAATGAGATAAAATTGCGATTTATTGCAAATAGTTTTTTTTTTAACTGTCTCAATCTCAATTATTAAATCAAAAAGCATTAGATTCTTGGTATTTATCATATTTGTATTTCAATATTAGAGATGTAGTACGATGCAAATATCGGAAAAAAATAGTTTACAAATCAACAAAAGCTTTTCTCTTCAATGTAGTTTTCTTAACATTGAGTTTTTTAACAACCAGCACAAATTTTCATATCATGCCGAATTGTTTATTTCGTTTGCGTGAAAATGGCTCTGTTTAGGTGTCTTGCATATATTTTATTAACTTCCTATTATTTCAGTTTTCTCAGTTTTTGAAAAACCTTAAAATAATGAGATTGAATTGCGACTTATTGCTTAATTTTTTTTACTTTCTCGATCTAAATAAATCAATCAAAGTGATTATTGATATTAATTATTATATCATTGATATAATTAATTATATTAATGAAATCAATATTATCGATGACGTACAGTACAAATATTGATAAGAAAAACTTTGGTTACAAATCAACAAAAAAACTTTTATCTTCAAAGTAATTGTTTATCATTGAAATTTTTTTAAAAATCAGCACAAAATGCTGATCTGCTAAGTTCATTTGAGTTATAATGGCTCTGCAGTATTCATACATAAAACTTGTTTTATTCATGCTATATTACTCTTCACTATTCTTTAAAAACTTAACACAATGAAATTGAATGGCGATTTTTATCATATTAATTACTTTTGATTACCTTTATTATTGTCCAGATAACGAAGCTAATAACTAAATCAAAATGAAATAAATTGGTGTTAATTACTATATTTTTGTATAAATGTTGCCTACACAGTGCATAAAAAAGTCACACCTTGAATAATATTTGAAATTATTTTTCTAATTACAAGTTTAATTAATTAATTAATTAAAATGAAAAACAATTATAAAACTAAATCTCACTATATGTATTGTATTTGATGTATTGGGTTAAGGAATGAACTTGTTAGCGAACACAAAAGGCATTTTTGTCCGTGGCAAGAATCGCAATTTTTTTTTGCCATCAAAATATCTTCAGGCAGCAAAAAAATTTATAAACAATTTAAGTAATAATTCAGTGCCATTATTTAAAATATCTGTAGATAATATTTCGTTAGATTAATTAATTTAATTTTTATTAGTACTTTTAAGAAATTTTGATTAACTGAAAGAATGACCGCATTTTTTCTGCAGAAAAATTGTTCGTAAAAAAAAATGGCATAATGATTAGTTTTATTTAAGCACAGATCAGATTAGGAAAAATATGAAAACTTGAAAAAAATAAAATTTCCCTTCCTCTTCCTGTATCTTCCATTTCATAAAAGTAAACCCAAAGTTTAAAAAAAAAACTATTAGAAGATTTCACAAAATGTTTGCAACAATGCTTTCTAAAGTAGGCTAGAACATTGTTGAACGCCATGTTGTTTGTGCTACAATGTCGCAAAAGCAATCAGGATATCCTTTTCCAGAAAACGTATCTTAAAATAAGGCAGCTCATATCCTTTTGTTCAAATTTAGTGGATAAACCTAGTGACCGAAATCTGTCCCTGTAGCCTCCGGGGTTGATAGGGAATGGACCATTGAGATGGCAAAGTCTTTTGCTTAGTTTCATTCTATCAAAAGATTTAGTTTTGTTTATTTAAGGATTTTTTTCTTGCAATACGTTTGGAAAATGCTGTATGCGAAGTATCCGTTTGCCCTAATAGTATATATCAAGCCTGGTTTTGGGATGCTGGAAAAAAGGAGTGCAGAGAAAATATTTCATTTTGGAAGGGCATTTGTGGTACTGAAATACTATCCTGTATTGATTTCCCAAAAGAACGACTATTTTGGAAAGAAACTGTATCTGTTTTTCTTATCTATCAATCATTCGTCTTTGTTTTACGAAATGTTTTCCGAAATAGCTATTTTGTTTGAAAGAGCTTTTCTAATTCTGTGTCAATAAAATGATTTTATTATTCAAGGCTATAAATAAAACTCATAGCTAAAATGGATGTCATTTTTATTTCAATTGACTTTTCGAATTAAAAGTTTATTTGAAATTGCATCAAAAATGTTTTTGCTGAAACAGTTGTATGCAAATATATATAAGCAAATAGTTTTATCTTTTGAAAAATTAAAATCAAGTATTCCAAATTAATCCATTAATTTGTGATCGAATATGTGAATATTGCCGACCAGGCTGCCGAGTGGTTAGGGTGCTTGACTGCGGAGCCGATGGTTGAGGGTTCGAATCCCCCTCAGGGCATGGATGTTCTTTCTCTCTCCCTGTGTTCTATGTCCCTTCTTCTGTGTGATTGTGGGAATGAAACCCGACCAATAAACTGACTTGTGGGTTTATGACGTGGGAGACGCTACTCCACCGCCGTTGCTTAGTCATAGATGCTCACTCGGTAACGATAAGAGAGTAGCAATTCTGGCATTTCTGAGGAAAATGGGAAATGGACCCCAGTAAATTCCCATATTTCCCACTTAAAGTAGAATCAAGAGTTTGTACAAATTTAGTTGAAAAGTTCGTAGTAAGATCAGAACAAATATGATATATACTTTTATTATTGTAATAGTTTTCTGTTAATTTTCACCGTCAGGCTAACCGAAGGAGGGTTTTCCGTGGTTTACCTCTCCGTGTAACTCAAATGCGGTTTAGTTCCATCAATATGCCCTCCTCGAAGGCAAACTTTTCTCCCAATACTCGATCCAGGAGTTCCTTCTGGTTTGGGATCAAAATTACAAGGCTGGGGAGTTGAGCATTAAGAGTCGAAAACCCATAAGATTGGGTCGGCTGTTCAACGACGGTTATAAAATAAATAAAATCACTCAATGATATTGTGAGCTTTCTCGCAAATATAGATGTGATCCATACTCTAAACATTTATAAGTGTGTCATTTTTTACGTTTATATTCCAAGTGGATCCTCATGTTCTGTTATTATTTTATATTCGAATTAAATTCTGTTATTGTGTAATCACGATCATATCAATCACAATGATCTGTATTTTATTACTTTCAATTAATTGATAAATAGTTCTAATTATAATTGGGAATACTTCTCTTGCGAACAAATTCTTTATTCAAAAAGAGAAAAGATTAAAAAAAATATATGTTAATCTAAATACTGAAAGGAAAGGCTACAAATAAATAAGAATAGCAATAAAGCTCCTCTTAAAAACATGAATATTTTATCTCGAGTAATTAATTAAGGTATTCAAGCTACAGCCCATAGCGGATTCCACAACGGGTTAACGGGTTTGTTATAACTCCGCGATTGCGTAATTAACAACATGATTGCAGCATTTTGACATTTGCAACTTCAAGCCGCCACTGATGGGGAGCGAACCCCAGTTCTTCCCAATGACAGTCGAGTGTCTTAGCCACTAAGCCATCATTACTCAGTGATACAAGAAATCGATACCGTCTCGGAAACGCATCAGTAGTGCATAGACACGCAGTGCGTAGCAATGCAAACATAACTTAAACTCATAAAAGCTGCTCGTCCAAATCTAATATATATATATATATTTATTTATATATATATATATATATATATATATATATATATATATATATATATATATATATATATATATATATATATATATATATATATATATATATATATATATATATATATATATATATATATATATATATATATATATATATATATATATATATATATATATATATATATATATGCAAAACTCCTCTAGTTACGCTCAATTTGCGCTTTTGTTTTCATATTTTGCAATCTGGCCATCTTGTAACAAAAAATGTTTTTAAATCATTCTTGAAAAATTTCCCGTTCATGTAAGTACACTTGAATTTGCTACACGCTTTATAGATTTTGTTTTATTCTGTTTATTATTTTTCCTTAATTTTATTTTCTGTTTTTACGTGTTATTTTTACTTTTTGTGTTCTATTTTATTTGTTGTCATTTTTGTGAAAAAAAATTTTGAGTGCTCCTCACACTATTGTATTAATATATTTTGCTTGGCTATATTGATACAATACCAGAAAGCACTCTCTTTTTTGCGGATATAATCGCGTGGGCTGATGAATAGATTATATCTTCAATTTTCCGGATTTCTTAAAAAACTTTTATTCTTTTCTTTTTCCTTTTTTTCCCAGTTGTTTGTTATTTTTTTTGTTACTATTTTTCTTTCCCCCCCTTTTTTTTTCTTCTCACATGTCAGTAATTTTCCTTTGTTTTATCTTCATTTTGACTTTATATATATATATATATATATATATATATATATATATATATATATATATATATATATATATATATATATATATATAGCTTTATTTCCTTTAAACTAACAATTAATTCACAACGACTCAACATTGTATTGAAAAAGCTAATTCCAAACCGAGTACTGAAGGCATAACAGATAAACTAAAATGATAATAAAACTGTTCTAAACTCAACGACATTAATATTAATTTTTCCTTGAACAGCAGAAAATATTTTAATGCCATACATAGTAGTTTACGAATTATTTAAAAAAAGAATTAATATAAAATAAAATAAAAATTCTCCGAAAATCGATTCCTGGGTCTCTTAAACCTCTTGTGGCCAAAAACTGATCAGGATGGTAATTACAGTTGCTTAGAAGAAGAAAAGATAGAACTAGCTAATGAATAGAAAAGGGAAAAGAATCCTTTGGGACAAAGATCCAATTGATTCGTCTAGTGGATTTCACAAATCTAAAATTCATGATTTGGCATCAGAACAGAACGTTCTCTTTTCATCTACGCTATTATCTTTGAAAGTAGCGAGTTCTTATTTGTACCCATAGTATTCTCAACTCAAGATGGTTTTTAAAAACTGGTTTTACTCATACAGATATATTTTATCTACACTTTTATTCCATTTTAAATCATTTTACAAGGAAATGATTTTAGGGGTATCAAATAAAAAAATATCCAATTACGAAAGAAATTCAGTCAAGTGAAATGACAACTGGATAGGTACTGTATTTGTTGTTTTATAGTTAGAAATAAACTTTGTGGGGAATCCTTGTCTTTCAGTATATCCGTTTATAGTAATTTTATATTGGTTTAGAGTCTTAAATAAAGTTTTCTTACTGTCAGACTATCATTTTTGTGATAAATAATGTCTGAGCATTTTTTTTAACTACTGGATAATTTTTTTATTTTATTCAATTTTATATTACGTTTTAAGAAAAAAAAATTTTTTCTTCTGTTTTTTTATGTGCATAGTGATCCATAATCATAAGATTTATTATATAATTTTCAATGAAGAAAAAAAAATCGGATAAAATTAACATATGTACTATAAAGTATTATTTTTTAGTATATACACTTTTATTTTTTTAAAAGTAATTTCGCTTAATAAAACTTGAATATACGGTCTTCAAATTCCTTCACTTGGTAGTTTTTTCATTCATATGATAACGGTTGCCAGAAATATCAGGTTTTCAAATTAGAGTTCGTATTGTTACACATTTAAACAAATACAAAACCGAAAAGTAACAATAATCAAATAAATGGTATTTATACCATGCTCTAAGGTATCGTGACAAAATTATCAAATTTTACCACATGTTATAAAATCATATTTTAGTGTTAATGTTATCAAATTCATTACTAAAGTGCTTCGGTGAAAGTTACCGTACTTTTTGGTGTTAAGACGAATTTTACCCTATTCTCAAATATTTTGACCTTACTTCTTTTCTCAGTAGCGAGTATTTGTTATAAGTGAGATCAAAAAATAAACATTATGCACATTAGTGCTTACTGACTGTCATCCAAGAAATAAGGATTTAGAAAAGAAATGATCGGAATTTGACTAATCATTATTTAGGAAGATGGATTTAAAAACATCAAAAGATGTTTGATCGTCTTGTGAATCAGTGAGAAATTGAATCATGACCAAGTTCTTTAAAGCACTTTACTTTAATTCCGTCATCCTTGCAACAGATTCACCAGATTTCGATAGGACATTTTTCTATGCTTTCTGCGTTTGCAGTTTTCAATATACCGATTCTGTTTTTAATTCATTTTTAAAAGAATTTGAAAAATATGTTAAGAGCAATAATTAAGGAACATCTTGCATTTAAAAGTAGTATGAATGCATATAAAGGGGTTAATATATATACATATATGCCTAAAAATGTAGAGGCATCAGAGTTTTGTTTAAAGTCCATATATATATATATATATATATATATATATATATATATATATATATATATATATATATATATATATATATATATATATATATATATATATATATATATATATATATATATATATATATATATATATATATATATATATATATATATATATATATATATATATATATATATATATATATATATATATATATAGATATTAAACACTATGTATAAATTAAACACAAGCATAACATTATAGCTAGAGGATAATCATTTCTTACCGCCAAAACCATTGGCATCTAATTTTTTTTAAAACTCTTTATCTTTCATATAGGGACACTGAGAAAAAGAGTATGACTCAAACTACCATAAAACGGTAAAATTTGCCGTGTTTCTGACTCTATGGCAACACCAAAAAGCTCGTTAGATTTTAGTAGTAAGTGCTTTGAAAGGTAGTAAGTGCTTTAGAAATTCTTTTGTTAAATTTAGCAATAAAATATGGTTTTATAATCTATAACAAAATTTGGTAAATATGGTAAAATTTGCTATTTTTATAATGATACCTTAGAGCATGGCGAAAAATCACTTATCTGGTTAAATTTACTTTTCAGTTTTGTATCATTACTGAATGTGTTGTATTAAGTATTATAATTTTGAAAATCAGAATTTCTGGTTAACTGTCACCATATGAACGAAAAAATTACCAATAGAATCGTTTAAATACCTTATATTTTGTTTTCGTTTGCAGAAATGTCATTACCATACAGTACAGAAATTTTACCAGAATTGTTTTATTCGTGTATATTTCTGTTCATAAACTATACCAAAAGAATTTTTATTCCAATTTTTTTTCAGTTTTTATGTGGCACATCATGTGCATTGTTTCTCACGACTTTTATACTACAGTTAATAATCTCTTTTTTTAATTCTTTTGAAAAATATTTTCAGCGATATATCTAAACTGATGACGTATCAAAAATGAAATAAAATTTTAAAAAATTAGCTTCAATATTTTTGATTATGCTTAGAAGTGTACTTATTATATTTTTAATACCATTGTGACATTCCCATGACGAAATGTTTATCTTCCTATTGTCACAAAGTCCTTATGAGGAGCATATTAGTTTTTTGGAGCCAGTCCAAGCCATTGTTTTATGTGATCACATCAGCATTGAAAGAGGGACGCTTTCTTGTTGACGTTATGGATAGCATTCTATTATAAAGTTTTTGAAGTTGTAAAGAAAGATTACAAAAAAACTTACGACGATTTGGTATGATTTTTTAAAGAAATATCCTTGCAAAATAAAAACAACAAATAGGCTATTATGATAATATAAATAAAGTAAATATAAATATTTATTTTCCTCTGATAAATTTAAGAATCTTCCAGTCGTAAATTTATTTAAACCTTAGAAAAAATATTTTGCGCTACATTGTTTTTTTAAAGTTTTGACACTTTTCCAAATACAGCGGAAACATTTAAAATGTTCTGTTTTGTCTACAAAATCAAATAAAGTACATTTTGTTTGCCAATTTTTATTTGCCTTTTCCATTATATTATAACTATTACAACTTCTCGTATAATAAAATAGCTATATTTACTACATCAAATATTTATTTTTGAGAATTATTTTTTCTTCCAAATCTTAACAATGCCAAACATTGATTTTTATAAAAATATATTAATAAATAAAACTGTTTTAATTTGAATTGCGTATATAGTTATGATCAATATCAGTTTGTTCACAAAATAAGTTTTTAACCTGTTTCATCTTTTTCGGGGTTAATACAAGCAGAGTGTTCTGTAATATCTACCCTTACTTTATATTTTAAGTAATGAGAATGTGATTGAGAAATTAGTATAAAAAAACTCACGAGATAACGAATAATTGTTTGTGTTAGGAAAAACATAGCGACTTAAAATTTCCAAATCGCAATTGAAGTTTATAACAACTAAGAAAAAATTAAAGAAAAGAAACTGAAGGTGGTAAAAATAATGCTTTTTTTTGTAATTAGGCTAAAATAAACTCATTTTTGAGGATTTTATTCCCTCTTCTCTTCTTGACATCAATAATGATCGGCCGATATTTGTTAACATTTTTCTTTTTATCATTTAACTTACTGACTGCGGCTCTGCACATAAAAAGGCGCATTTTTTCATGTTAATAGTGAGAGGAATAGTGTCTAGGGGAGAAACATTTTCCAATTTTGCTTATTAGCTAAACTGCCAGTGGGTTAAAAAATTCTTTAAAATCCTGAATATGCTAGTTTTTTTAAAAAATTCTTCTAATTTATAAGAATTCTAACAATAATAATAATAATTATTATTATTATTATTAATGTTATTATTATTATTATACGCAATATATGTTGTCCTCGGTTCAACATATATTTGTAAACTTGAAATATATATACTTGTAAGCCAAGTTTATGTAGGTATATATAAACTTGGAATATATATATATATATATATATATATATATATATATACTTGTTTAGTAAATAATTTTCATCTAAACATTGATTGCTAAGTCTAAATTCAGTCTTTCATTTAAAAATAAAAACTGCATAATTGTCACTATTTTATGTAAAACTGCCCATTGAGAAGCTTTACTCTATCACTAAGACTCTATTTAAAGTAATACTAATTTAAAATAATGCAACTTTCAGTTATTTTACAAATGCAGACAAAAAATAAAAGTGCATCCTAATATGACATAAATTTTTAGTAGTTAGATTACTGTGATTTTAAGTCATCATTTAAAAGTGTTTCACTTGTCATTTTTAACCAATGACGGTTCTGCGAGTAAAATGTCGTATCTTAAATAGCAGTCTTCTCTGCATAGCAAAACCGGTTACATGGGGAAATAGTGTATTGGGGAGAAACATTCGCCCAATTATGCCTAATTTCTAAACTAATAGTGGGTTAAAAATATAGATCAGAATACAATATGATGCTAAATCATGAATTAAAAAATTATAGTACTCTTTATCTTAATGCAAATTAATAGTAAGAAAACGTTTACAATATACGCCATATAACAAAATGCAATATTATGTACTATTAATCATAAAGCACTAGTATTATTAATGTTTATTATAATGAATTAATTCGAAGTAGCTTTTAAGAAATATTTTTGCGAATTATTTGTTAAGATGTTGATTGAACATTATATTTAATTTATATGTAAATCAAGGCTGCAGTTTATGTGCAAGAAAACTGTATATGAGAAAAGCGAATTTCAGTGTTTGAGAATTTTCAGGAACGAGCTTATGATGGAAATCGTATAAATAAAAGCATACACGAGTGTCAGACGCATTTTTACGTCAAATAAAAACTTTTTCTATTGACAAAAAAATAAAACTTAGAAAGAAGAAAAAAAACTGAAAAGTAAGTTCAGCGGTTTTTATGCCATACTCTAAAATATTTCGATAAAATTACCAAATATTACCTCATTTACCAAATTTTATCACATATTATTAAACCATATTTTATTGGTAATTTAACCAAAATGATTACCAAAGCTCCTTAGTACAAATTACCGAGCTTTTTGGTGCTCCCAATGAACGTGAAATACAGCAAATTTAACCACATTCTGGTAGTTTTACCCATATTTTTTTTCTCAGTGATACATTTACTATATCAAACTTATATCGAAACACTGACTCCACGTTATCCGCTGGTAATTTCATTGCACTTAAGAGTTTTATCTTCCTCTAGAAATCAACTAAACATCATAAAAGAGGCATCAGGGTCCATTGAATTGCAAAATCGGATAATATATTTGCACTTTCGTTTTTGCGACACAAGTGTGTCGTATTTCTATTATCTACATCCTTTATGGAAGCCACAAAAACAATTCAGAAGGGTTCGTGTCTCATAAAATGACACCAGCTGAAGAATACCATCAGTGGAAAGATTGCTGGTAACAGTTTGTTTTTATTAGAGATTGATTGACAAATAACAGGATTGGGTTCGTAAATGCTCCCAAAAGTCTACCCTAGTACAAAGTAATGTTCGTACTTAAAGAACTAACTATCTGATAATCGGTCGATTGAGACTTCAGTTAAAACTAAATAAACGCTTGTAATTTTTTAGATGTTGGATAATAACATAATGGCAAAGCATTAAATAGCTGGGTTAAATTAAACGAATCAAAAGTAATGCTTAATTCCATTAGGAGTGACGTGTGCGTGTAAAAAAAATAAACTAAACGAATTTTTTTAGCGTAATTGACTGAAAAAACGGAATTTTTGTTGTATGAATGACTAAATTTATTCCTTTCATTGCAGTCATTTTATGTCTAGGCAAATGTTAAAAAAAAAAAAAATAGAGATATTTGATTTATACTTCTTTTGGATAAATAGTTACTTCGTTTCACATATATTATTGACATGATGAATATTGTTGAATAAAATTTATACAAAAATTGTTGCCTGAATTTAATTAAATGCGGATCATAGTTTTCTATTTTAGCAATATTAGCATTATTAAAAAAAATCATGCTAGGTAAATTTTAAAATACGATATGCATTTTTAATTATAATTGTTTTTTTTAATTCATAGTACTCTAATGTGTGCAATATTTATTTATTTTATATTCAGAAGTGTTTTAAGATAAGAATTCAAAAGAGTAATTTGGATTATTAAATATTTTTTTTCCAATGCCCACCTGTGTTAACATCCGTCAAATCAGACATTTACAGGGCAGATTTGTTGGTCTCTCTTTCAGGGGCACCATATTAGGAGGACCAACGTTGCTCCCACAGAAGGGACAGATAGTACAGAGGAGAAAAGAACATCCATGCCTTGCCCCGGGATTCGAACCCAGAACCTTTATGATGCAAGGGCAGTTCCCTAACCCCTACACAGGCCTAACCCTTACACAGACTAAATATTGTGTCTTTTTAATAGAAGGTACAATGCACTAGGGGTCTAAGGAGTAGTTTCAAAATCGTTATTTTATATTTTGCAATCCTAAAGAGCATTGGTAACTCATATTTAAGTGGTTCAAATTTTACTTATAAATAGCAATTATTAATGTTTATTTGAAGTAGTTAATTTCATTCAATTAATGGTATACTATAATACATTCAATTAATAAATACTTCTATTATGAACTGAGATATATAATTTATTTTTAAACAGTTATAGTCGATTAGAAAATAGATATAAAAAATGACAAATGCTTGCCTAAAACAGGGAAAATAAAGAGAAGTAATTTTAAAAGGAAAAAAAAAAAACATTTCTTTAAATTTTCCAAATTATTAGTAATATATTTTAGTAATGTTTTCTTCTTCCAATCTTTTTTATGTAATGTTAACATTTATAAATAAATAAATATTTTAAATATTACAACTATGTCACTTTTTAAAATTTATTTAGATGTCTTTTTTTAAAGAAAACTCTAATAACTTACTGGAGATAGACAGCTCAACTTCCAATCAGGTGAACCGGATTTAAATCTCAATGATTGATGGTCGATTCGAGTTCCGCACCAGGCTCACATTGACTACAGTGCTGACGTTAAATATCCTCACTTGCAGACAAATCATGGTTTAGAGTCACCTTGCCGTTAGGCAAACCATGGAATATTTTCATGGTATACTATGGTTCCATGTTACGTAAATGTGGGTTAGTAAGATATAAAAAATTCTCCACGAAAGCAACATTTCTCCCAATAATTGATCCCCTTGTCTTCTGGATTAAGTTCAAAACTACAAGGCTACGGAGTAGAACATTGGTAGTCATAAACCCAAATCTTGGGTCGGCTGTTCAACAACGATTATAAAGTTATAAAAAATAACATTGAATTCAATGACACTAAAATTCAGAATTTAGTGTAATCCAAACGAAATTGTCTTTTTTCTAGCAAAAAAATACCGTAAATATGTAAACCGACTAAATTATTGTAACGCATAAATCTTAAGTTTCCCTGAAGCATTTTATGCATAAAACAACGTTAAAGCATCTCTTTCAGAAATTTGTAAATTGAGAAAATTTCTATATAAATAAATACGAAACGCTTGCTTGGATTTAAAAAAAAAGGTGCGTTAACTGCTTTAATAAATGTCTGAGCATAAAACTTACATGCACACATAAAATTTATAACAAACTTTTATTTCAATAAAACTGTAGAAACTAACTTCAGAAAAAATTGAAGTTATTTTATTTATTTAACTACTCATTTAATATTTTCGACTAACTGGGGTTTCAAACAAAGATGCGATTCAAAATAGAGTCTGTTAAAATAAATAACTATCGTTAAAATCAAATTCGTAGTTTAAAGTATTGAGAAAGTAAGAAATAAAATCATTCCATTTGTTTACTTTTTCAAACATTTTAATTTTCTCCCTTTCATTTTTTTAATAAAAAAAAAAATCCTCTGAAATATTCATGCGTGAAACGGGTTTTCTTTTCTCATTAAAAAACGTTAATTTATTATTCTAAAAAATTTATCCCTAAGATCCCAATTTTAAAAATCCCTCAAATTCGCTTGAATTACTAAATTTCCGGTAGATGGTATGCGATCATTTACTATAATAGGATTTCTTTCTTGACACCCTAAATCTGGAAACCCTATTTAATTACGAGCAACATTGAGGGTGAGACCCTCTGGGATTGGATATCTCTTTTTAGCTAACATTTTCCCTACCGCAGGTCCTCTACCGATCTAAGCAGTAGCTTGGAAAAAAAGGGAAAAAAAGTTCGTATACAACATCGCAAAAAATCTCTTTAGGGACTTAGAGCGGGTGACAGCTGAGATAATGAATGTAGTCGCGCATGCGTGGTTTTCTCTAGGTCACCAGGGTGGACAAGAAACGAAGGGATGTAGAATGATGTGGATTTTGATCTTATATCGGCTGCAGTATAAAAACGCAAGCGGGAATTTTTTTTTTAGTTTTTATTTTTATTTGCGAAATATTTTCGATAGATATAATTGCTTATTTATATTTTAAGATTTTGTCTGCAAATTAACATTAAAATAATCATGTTGATCGCATTTAATATCGTTTTAATTTTTTTCAAGGGTAGAGGTTAAGTCAATTAAGTCAGAAAGATTACTAGTTCGTGCACATTTTCACTAGTCCAAATTATATTCTTATATTAAATTAGTCAGGATTAGTCCAGACTAAATTCACTAGCCCAAATTAGATTTTTATATTAAATTAGTCCAGATTAGTCCAGACTAGATTCACTAGCCCAGATCAGATTTTTACATTAAATTAGTCCAGACTAGATTCACTAGTCCAGATTAGATTTTTACATTTTATATAAAAAAGTTAATAACGTGGATTTCAATAAAAAAAATTGCAAGACATAGTTCGTGTTAATTACGAATACAATTTTGGAACAAATACACAGGTCAAAACATAATATTAAAAATTCAAAAAACCAAAACAGCATACCACTTTACGTAGATTTCTGACCTCTGATTGAGGCTTATCTAAATGAGGATAGGGTATAATTTGCGTTACGTAGAAATAAAACAAAAACAACATAATAACATAAGTAAAGCACAAAAAAGGTACTTAAATAAACACACTATAGTTTCGGTCCGAAACAATAACAATAGTGTCTAAACACTAAATGACAGTAGAAAAGTAACGATATGAACAAGTAACCAATACGGACAGGAAAACAAGCCTAAACAAAGTAATAAAAGAAGGGAAATAAGAAGGGAAACTTTTAGGGTGTGATAAGTGTAAAATTAAATAAGAATAGATATCCAAATAATGGCAGAAAATTGGATATTAGATGGATCTATAAAAATTTGCTTGCTGAAAGATCGATTTGTTTTGAAAAATACAGTAAGAATCCCATTAATCTAGGTCGGAAGATGAAGAGCAGCGTTGAATAATTTTAGTAGAATAATTTCCTGTTGATTGATTTTATAAGGTAACTGTGGTGAATGGTGATGAAATTCTTTTTAATTTAAATTTTCAACTCCCGACAAAAAAAGTAAGATAAAAATGCTTTAATGGATTAAAGATAGATGTGCATGGTAATTGAGGCAAAATACAATTAATGTAACTGATAAGAAAAAGTGCAACATTAAAAAAAACCTGTACAAGTAAGGAAGGAAAAATTTAGTTTCATTTATATATTAGTTAATCTAAGAAAATAGGTGTATGCAGCAAAATTATTGCAAATTAAAAAAATAACATTAAATCTTTAAAGAAAGAAAATTATAATACATATATTGCAAAATGTACCCTTAACTTTCTTAAAATATATTTTTCTCCTATAAACATTTTAGCACTGTTTTTAATAACTGCAAAAAAATCTGCAAAGTACTTCTTTCTAAACTCAAAAGTCTTCAGATTCAAAGCAAAAGTAAACATTCCCGATTTTTCTAAAAGTATCATTTTTCCCATGGAGTATCTTTTTTATATCATATGTGAAAGTAAATATGGGTTTGATTTGAAATATATATCCTTTAAAGTTAAATAAAGGGAAATAAATAGCCTCTATATTTGTAACGTGAATAAATCTAGCGGATATAAATCCTCTTTTTGAAAAGTATTAAAAAAATAATTGCTTTAAAAGAAGATATTCGAATAGATATTTCCAGTAATTCGAATGATTTTAAACTTTGAAGTAGATTTGAAAAAATTATATAAATATTACAATATAATTAAACAAAGTATGCATCTTTAAACATTTAATTTCTCGCACCGCTTCATTATAAAATTTATTCGTACTGTGTGTATTACTTTACAAAAACCTTGGACATTTTAGAACAGCGGTGGTGGACTTCCGACATATGTGTCAGTTTCTATCGTTGATATTTATAAAGCTGATCCTTTATTATGAAAAGCAGCCTGACGTATTAAAAATATTGAAATATTAAACAATATCTATAAATATAATGTCGAATTTGTTTAAAATATATTTCCAGGACTACCAAGATGATCTAATTTCCTATTGTGTATATCCTGCACCTGCATATGACTCATGAAAGTTAAGAACTTCGTTGGATCTTGTTCCGAACTTTACTTGTAAATTACAAATCACAGTTGGTTACGAACTTCGTTTGTTAATTACAAATCGCAGTTGGTTAAGAGCTTTAGTTGTAAATTGCAAATCACAGTTGGTTAAAAACTTCTCTTGTAAATCACTAATCACAGATGATTAAGAACTTCGCTTGTTAATTACAAATCACAGTTGGTTAAGAACCTCACTTGTTAATTACAAATGACAGTTGGTTTAGAGCTTCGCTTGTAAATGAGTCCTGAAAACTTGATGGAAAATTGTAAATGATACATAAGAGCTTGTAATGAGCTTCATCTGTATATGACTTATGGCAGCTAATTGGACGTTCTAATGAATATTTAAATAACATTGTGTGTATGGAAATACAAACTGAATTCGGAATAACATCGACCGTTATAACGGGAATGTTGCTGTTATGGAGGTTTGTACTAAAGAATGTAGACTGTTTATACAAATATATACAAACGGAACCAAAAGACACAACATTTTTAATGATAGCGATATTCAGAACAATGCACATTTATCGTTTGAAAAAAATCAAGCAACTTCAATTTTCAATATTACTATTGTTACCTTTCAGGGGGGATTACTATTGTTACTTTTCCGTTAATAAATCTAACTATAACGGATTGAGTTAGTGATTAGCGATGCAATCCGCTGAATTCACTTTTTCATGCAATGAATTCAGTTGAAGGAAACGACTAAAATCAGACCGGAAGCAATACTTACTTAAGCAGCTCTCAAGCAGCCGATTTTATAGAGCCCAAGGAACATTTTCGGAATTTAATTTTTTTGTTTTGTTTGTTGGCTTTCTGTTTTTCGATCAGATTTAGTTTTCAATCCCATTTAAAATTTCCCTCTTAAGTAAATAAAATCTTTTGAGTCTGAAAAAGTTTGTTGAATTCTGTCTGTTGTGCTTTGAAGCAAAAACTAATCAATAAAAAGTTATAAATGAATTTTCGAAAAAAAAAAATACTTGCCAACCAAAAGTGAAATAAACACTCAAATCATTATTGATGTATTATGAATTGGGATTATGAATTTGAAATTCCAGATTTAATTTCCAAATAAATTTCCAAATTAAGTCCTTTTCTGAAATTTACAGCTCGGAAAATACTTTTCATAATATATGTATTTGCTGGTTATGATAACACAGCAAGGTATTTCCTCCTATACAACAACAATTTAATTTAATTCTCAGCTAAACACTGAACAAAATATTTTCATGCGTACGTGTTTAGTGCTTCAAGTACGTGTATCTATTTAAGACAATTAAAGTTACTTCCGAGATTTTTCTATTAAAATAAATATTATATCAAAGATCTTTAGCAAAGTTACAAGCACTGAGTTATTAATTATGGTAAAATAGTCCCTCACAGGAAATGCCGAAAGTTGCTGATACCTTATTCTAGTATTTTCTATGTTAGCTTATGTAAAGAATGAACACCCTTTGTTAAGTTGATCTTAGAAGATTAATGAAGAAAATTTGCAATTTTCCTTCAAAAGATATAAACTTATGCGCAAACATAATTTCCATATCCGTTGTTAAAGTCACGAGGTAAGTATATAGATGCGTTTTCCTTTTTAGGTTTTCGCTAGGATGTTTTTTTTTCCTGTAACTAAATCAAGATTATGTATTTAGATAATGCTTCTAATTCAAACATCTAATAGCATATTTTATGAATTTGGACGTTAGAAATAAGAAATAAACCCTATTATTTCAGTAAATTACTTCTTATCCGCATTATTAACGTGCTTTATTTCACTAAATAAATCTTTTGGGATTTAATCTCCAATGAATCTTGCTAAAATTTTTATATGCATCTTGAATAGCAGTCTCAATATATTCAAAGCTCAGAAATGGATAAATTTTGAAAAAATGAGCATATAATAGAGAAATTATTTTGTGTTATGCACTGAGCATTATCAATTCCAAATTGATTTCTTAAAACCCTTGTATTGTCTTGGCCTAAATTAGGTATTGATTCTTAAAAATAATGTTCTTTTTATATATATATATATATATATATATATATATATATATATATATATATATATATATATATATATATATATATAAAAATTTAAATTTTCCACTGATTTATTTGCTTTTTAATATGCATGTTGTTAAATTTTTATTATTATTTAAGCAATAAATATATGGAAATCATGGTACGTTTACCAGATGCGACTTAAAATCCGATTTAGATTAGAATTTGATTAGTATGAAAGTTCACTATGCAGAAATATCTAATAATGCAATTATTATGATCAGCACTGTTTAGTCTTATTCCCTGTTTAGAATAATAAAATATATTACTTTTCAAGCAATATATCTTTTATAAATTAAAAAAACGAGCATCTTTTGATGTAATAAAGATGATTTTAATCTTGTTATTGTTTTTTCGGTCAAAGCTATCTAAGCAACTACAACAAAGCAATTGCAAACTTAAGCTAAGACTTTTATGCAAGAATGTAACAATATCTGAATTAAATCCATTTCATAAGACTAACAATTGCCCAACTACTTGAATTACTTAATTATTATTATAATTCAATCATTTCTGTTAATTATTTATTTTTCATGCGTTTTTCAAAACTTTACATATCTTTCTTTTTACATAACTAAGTGTTATAAAACTTTTCGTTGATTGAGAAACTTTATAATTATGGAATATAAACTTAGTTTGAATATAATTATTCAAATTAAATTTAATGTTTTATTTATTATTATTTACTCTTTATGTTTTTACTTGATTTCTGCCGTTAACTGCTATTGAGATTTAAATTAGTGAAAAAAAGAGACAACAAAAATAAAAAATAACAGAAAAAAACATTTTCATCAGCAAGAAAATATTTTCGAAATTTATAAAAACATTGTTTATTTTTTCATCTCTTCTTAGATATTTTACAAATATATTTGATTTGAGTACTTCAACTTTTATTTTGTGTGAAAAATTTAAACTCTTTTATTTTATTGCTTACCACATTTTGATAAAATATCAAATAACATGAAAGAAATATTTTTTTTTCCTTTTGAAGTCGCTTAAATGTTATAGAAATAGGGCATCATTTCCTTTCTGGGACAGGTTTTCGAAAACTGAAGCCCCAGCAACGAAGAAACTAAACAAAAAATGACATCTGAAGTAAAATTCGAAATTGGAAGGAAATGTCAAGTAGAAAGGGTAAAAGGGAAAAGGAAAAGAAGTGAAGAGAATAAAATAAAAGATTCTATCCATCCCGGGTAAAGAAAAACACAAACTATGGTGACCGCGGGCTTCGAAGATCAATATCCTTTGTCCTAAATCATTGGACATGTTATATTCCTTTTCGCAGCTAGCAGCTGGAAATTCTAGATGCTTTCGATAGTCCAGTATTTGCCTTGTTCTCCTGGTTATTACCAAGTCTAATGCCGAAGCACCCTAATGTAGTTTGCTAAACCCTGATCAAGCGGCGCGTTTATAATTCCCACACCAGATGTCGCTGGGGGACTTTCAAAGGCCTTTGTCATCAACTGATATGTAAAAGTACAGGGAACTTTTTTTTTCAAAATATATTTCAGAAAGTGAAAGCATATTCTGTGATTTCAGTCTGTCTCGCATGAATGGCATGCCCTTCTTTACGCCAAGGGCAGAAAAGAAATATAAATCTATATTATTCGTCACCTCCCTGATAATAAAAAAGCAGAAGACGCATTACCATATACACTATGCATCCTACCTGATCAACATCTTCTGAAGTTTTTGATGCAAGAAACGTGATTTTTCATATTTAGAACACTTGCATTTTCATCTTCATTTCTTATAAATATATACTTTGATTCAAATATTAGAGCCAAGACAAAAATACATGTTTTGATCTTATACGATGCAGATTTAATTTCTTTAAAAATAAAGCTGGTGAACATTTTTTTTCTTCGGCTGCATGAGATTTTTTTAATAGATCTTATATATTTTCAAATCACTGATTTCAAATTTGCAATCTGTTTCATTCTCTTAGCTACAGGTTTTCTTTGAAGTGACATTTTAAGTATATTTTTGTCGAAATGTGCACGTTTAAAAATGTTATAAATAACAATAGGCCACTTAAAGGTTTCAACGAATTTCTAAGGGAGTTAGGATACATTTCATAATTAAAATTACATCGAAACACATGGCCGGAAATGCCGTCATACGCCTCTAGAAGCTCTGCCCTATTATGAACCGTTTCTTATCGTGCTTCTAAACAGCTCATATTGGAGAAGTGCCCTTAGTCGATTACATTTCAGGGTATGAGTTTCCGTGCTATTTTAATTCTGATGATGAATCCGAACTCGTGCAGATGTTTGTCTCAGCATTCACTTCACCCTCTGTTATACATAACCTTTTTAAACTTGTGTTTGAAAAAAATATTTGTAGCTTTAAGAGCAAATCTTATAACATAGACCTACAACGATATATTTTTACTTAGTTGGAAAATAACTTAAATTAAATGAAAGAAATGTGATGAAGCTATTAAAAAATGCTTGCGTTTCTCTAAACACATGTTAAGCAATAATATTTATAATCATTGGTTTAATTACAGATTATTCTAATCGAACCATTTATTTTTATAATTCACTTAACACAAATAAATGCATAACAATAACGTTTAATTATTATAAAGAGTATAAAAAGGCATCAATTTATGCTACCTATTCTCCCAAAATGTAGTTTCAGTCTCCAAAGAAAAGCAAAAAGAAATGAAAAAAAGAAACACAAAGAAGACTTCAACAGAATTGTTTCTGCTTTAAACAAAATTCCGTTTTAGTTTTCTTAAATATTATTTGTTTCTCTGAATCTTATCCTTACAAATCTACCACAGAACGTTTTCGATACTTTTTAGCAATTCTTCGCATCGAATTGATGATTGTGATAAAGGTTCTTTTTTATCTTTTTCATTTCATTGTTATACTTAATTAGCTGGTAGGTACGTGATCATGAACACTGTTTCCTTTACAAAGAAAAGAAAATGATCAAAGAAAAGAATTCCCAGATCCCGAATACTTGATTCAATTTCCTTTTCTATGCTGCTTTTCTTGCACAACTTTCTGTTATGTTAACGTTTCCAGTTGCAGAGAACAAATGTTTATTTATACAAATCCTTTAATGAAACCGAATCTTTAAAAACAAATATTGAATTAGATTATACAAATCTTATATAAATATAATTTTTTATCATCATATTATGGTTAATCAAATGAAAATGATGCACAAACTGCAAAATTCTACTTAATATGTATTTATTATGATTTAGGTATTTATGGTATAAAAAAAATTCTTTATATAATCCATTTTTAATGTTTTTAAATCTTTTAATAAATACTAAACTTGGAAGTTTAACCAGAAAATAAAATAATTGAAAAAAAAATAACTTCATACTGTAATAAATAGAAGTGTAAATAAATTTTGAGAGAAATAGTTGTCGGTGACACAGTTTATTTGAATACAAATATAAAAAAATATTGACTTATAATAATTTAAATGAAAATAACGTAACGTGTCAGTAATAATAAAAGTATAGTCAGCAATTGAACCAAAACATATTTTTGCGTACAATAAATATACAAAAAATTTCATACATTTCATAAATTGTCGGGAAATATTGACGACGTATAAAAATGACAGCATTCTGTAAGACGAATACACTGTAACAAAATTTCATGTATCGGAACACCAAAAATGGTGGCTGTTAATTTTCACCAAAGTTGTGTCTCATTCAGTTTTCTACTACACGAAAACCGAGGATAGTTCTTGGTGTAGTGTCCCTCATTTATACGAATGGTGTAAATAACTGACACCATGATTGCTATTCACTAACATTAAAATTTACAATTACAGTAAGATATGATACACATGAGAATCAGTAAAGCTACTTGTACGTTACAATCTAAAGTAAGAGCCATAAATTTAGGATGAATATATATAATACTTAGTATTCAAGCCAGTAGGGCGACAATTGTTGCCAAATATTCTTCAAATGTGATTAAAATCATACGCAAGCATTCAGCGGTGCACCTGATGTATATATTTAAGGATAAATGATCTACCACTTTTTTAAAAAGAAATATATTTATAAATATACATTTAGCTTCCTTTTATATGGAAGCGTTTTCCTCTAAAAAATTCTTCTTGTACACCTAGCATTTTATATACATCCATTACAATTGTGACATTTTATATACATTCATTACAATTGTGACATTTTATATACATTCATTACAATTGTGACATTCATTACCTAGCATTTCATTACAATTGTGACTGTTAGTTTCATCGTTAAAATAATTATCGAAAATTTTAATCCTTTGCACTCCTATGTTGCCTCTGACACGCCATCAACAGTCACTACTCGAAAATTAAAAGTTTATGCCTTAATAATTAGTTAACATATTATTTAAAGAATTATAAAAAAAAATATTGTAATATGTATTTTAAATGATTTAGCAAGTGTATTAATTAAAACAGTATTTTGAAGTACTCGGAGTGCAAATGGTTAAAACACATTTATCATATTTAATTGAACTTTAATTTAGTTTGAAAATGTTATGTTTTTTTCAGCATAAAAAAAAAATTTTTTTTCAAATAATGTACTCACCTCTTCTTAATACATAACGAATAATACATGTAAAGTCTGTAATAAAAACGAAATTTTTTAAGTGGCAAAAATATAACATTCAACTGTTATTTTTAACACTTTTTGATGATTCGTATACAGATATAAGAATACAATTCAAATAAGTGAAATGGCTTTAATCTTCAACTAAACAACAGTTAGCCAGTAATTCCAATTAACTTCACTGTGTATATTTAATTTCCCATAAGTTAATTCACCGTGACGATGAAATAGATACCAGACATTAAGAATTATGAAACTGAAGGACTAATGAGTAGGCGAACACTTTCTTGTATATAACATGCCATTTAAAATTCATAATATTTATATTTTGCCTGATCATTATGCATAGTAGTATTATATACTTTGTTTTATACACTTTCACAATCAGATAAAAGAAATTAAAAAAACTACACTTATCTAATTGAATAAATTTAGATAGTGTAAGCAAACAAATCCTTTGGGAAAGTGTTCCTGATATTTATATTGCACCAAGCCCTTTCATTTAAACTTATTTGGCACATGCGCAACATTCTGAAGAGAGTATACATTAATGGTCATGTTTTTATTCAGTTTTATTACCAAAGAAATCAATAAAAATTAAAAACTTTTATCTGAAAATGCGTTGTTTCAATTTATCTACAATTTATTTTAAAAGAACTTATAGTGTTTTGTTTATTATATTTTGGAATTACATTCTTAAAAAAATTCGTTATACTCATAAACAAAGATTTAAAAGGATATATTGGTTAAAAACATATAACAGCAAAGAAACTCAAACACCGTCACAAAACGAACGATGTTACTTTTTCTGGCCGAACAATAAATGATAAATTACACACCAAGAAATAATTAAAAGAACTAGTGACACGCCGAGAATCGGCTTACAAAGATTAGAATTTTTTTTCTGAAAATGCGTTGTTTCAGTTTGCCCAAAATTTTTTTTAAAAGAACTTATAGTGTTTTGTTTATTATATTTTTGAATTACATTATTAAAAAAATTCGTACCACCCATAAACAAAGATTAAGAAGGATATATTAGTTCAAAACATATAGCAGTATAAAGACTCAAACACAGTCACAAAACGAACGATGTTACTTTTTCCGGCCAAACCATAAATGATAAATTACACACCAAGAAAGAATTAAAAGAACTAGTGACACACCGAGAATCGGCTTAGAAAGATTATAAATTTTTATCTGAAAATGCGTTGTTTCAGTTTGTTCAAAATTTATTTTAAAAGAACTTATAGTGTTTTGTTTATTATATTTTGGAATTGCATTCTTAAAAAAATCAGTTATACTCATAAACAAAGATTGAAAAGGATATATTGCTTAAAAACATACAACAGCAAAGAAACTCAAACACCGTCACTAAACGAACGATGTTACTTTTTCTGGTCAAACCATAAATGATAAATTACACACCAAGAAAGAATTAAAAGAACTAGTGACACACCTAGAATCGGCTTAGAAAACCATATTTTTCCCCATAGAATGAATTTAAACATTGAAGAGAAAACGACAACTACTGACACAAACCAAAAAGAGCATCTTACATCTTTTGACCATGAGTCCCGAACACCACCATCCAACGTATTTAACGAGATATTCCAGGCTGAATTGAAAGTGAATAATGGCACGACAGCTAGAGAAGTTCCGGCCTAGATTTATCAAAACCAACGGATCCACCTCGAAGGCATACAGCCATATACTAGTAGAAGGGAGGTTTAGAGATAAACTGCTGGTTTGGGAAAGTGTAAATGTGCTTAGAAGTAGACAGAAGCAGACACAGCAGCAAACTTTGCAGCTGTCTTTTGTATAACTCTTTTGTTAAGAATTTCTTGTGAAAGTGGGAATTTCTGGGAAAAGTGGATGAGTGTTAGCATTTAGTTTTGGGTTGGAACTAATAGTTAAATTTAGATCTTTTTTTGTCACTGAGTATAAAAATTTGTTGAATACTTTTGGCGTCGACATTTTTACATTTGAAAAGTTTCCAAAGGATGGTTTTAACCGAATTTAAAGATTAAAGTGTGCTCAGAACCTTTTTTGTGCCTACATCTTTAAATTTGTTAATTCTTGGAGTATCAAGTTAGATCCTTTCTAAATGATTGTATATTCTGAAAATAATGTATTTACTTTTTGTGAGGACGAAGCTCTTCTTTTATTCAAAATTGTGAAAATTAAAAATGCATATAAGAGAAATTCACACATATTGTAGAATGATTGAATATGAAAATGATTTATTAAAGATATATAATTATATATTAATCAATATATAGTATGTAAGTAATAACTTATAAGTTTAATATACTTATATACTTATAATATACTTATATATTTTCAAAAGCTAGGTTTAGTCAAATTTAAAGATTAAAATATGTGCGGAAAGTTTTTTGTGCATATATCTGTAAATTTTTAATTGTTGGAGTAGTAAGCTAGGCTCTTTCTAAAGCTTTGTACATTCTGTCAATAAATTATGAACTTTTTCTTTTTTTTCAAAATTGTGAAAATTATAAATGCTAATGAGAGAAATTCTTACATATTGTAGAATGATTCAGCAGGTAAATGATTTATTAGGACAATATAATTACATAATAATCAACATATAATATATAAGTAATAACATATAAGTTTAATATACCTGTATATTATATATTGGAAGAGCTTACACTAGTTTTTATAATTTGTATTTGGTATGTTTTCCATAATTTTTAAATAAAATGTAAAGAATGATATCTATATTTATTGAAACGTTCATTTTTTCTCCTAGTTAGTAATATACCGTTAAATTTCGCTGGATATGTAAAAAAATGAAATTTGAAAGAAAATGTAATACCGGATTTTCATAACACTCAAGGTAAAAAAAACATAGTTGCTTAGAGTGTACTAACATATTAGTAAATAATTGATTGCATGCTTAGTGAAGTGAACCGTAAAACTGCGCATCCAATCAAGGGCAAAAAAGTATTAAATTCAAAAAAAAAAAAAAAAAAAAAAAAATTCTCGTTTTTTTTTATATTCCAAAGTTTTCGTTTAATTGATAATCAGTCTGGAAAAAAAGTTATGCATGGAAGAACTCTTTTTGGTACTCCTTTTGATCTTTTGTTTCACTGAAAACATGTTGTGTTTGGCTGGAAACACATTTAAATCATGTTTTTTTAGAATCCTTATTCGTGTTGTTTCCAACTTAGACGACAATCATGTAATGCATAAGCCACGAAATTTAATCAAATTAGATTTAATTTTCTGAAAAATCAAAGGATTATATTAGCAAATCAAGGTCATGGAGTTAATGAATCACCGAAATTAATAAATTTAGAAAAATATGGTCAAATACAAAAACAAAATACAGTAACATTTACCACGTGCTTTGTTCTATACATGCGTCAAAAATTAATTTTTGTTTTGGTAATGACTTTGGTAAAAATGGCAATAAAATATAGTTTTATAATATATGATTAAATTTAGAAATATGGAAAAATTTTTTTGATGTTATCATGATACTTTTATAGCATGGCATAAGAACCATATATACAGCTAAATGCAATTGAAACTATTTATAAATTTTTAAAATGAAATAACAATTAAGGACATGTGAGATAGATAGAAAATATGTTAATTTTATTTGTACCAGTAACTCATGCCATTTTTTATGTGCATTCATATTATATGCACATAAATACAAACAAAAACAAATGGTAAATGTGTCGAAACACATAAAAATGACTTACCGTATTAAAATTTAATTTTTGTAAAATAAAACTTGAAATGAATATATGAGCAAAGTACCATACATTTTTGTACTCATTAGCAAACAAAATAATATATTCATCTCATTCATTTTTGTCATTTCAAATTGTAAATAAAATGGGAATAAAAACTCGTACAGTTATCATTTTTCCAATTTTGAGCTTTACACTAATTCTAGATAAATATTGTTGACTGTAAAAATAAACAAATACTACATTGAATAATATTATATACTATGAATAAAAGCAATGAATAATCCAAACAAACTACACATTCGTACTTTCACTGTTTTCTTTATAAAATAAACGTTTATTTTAAGAAAAATGGAATAGCTTATAGCTTATTTAAAACATTAAGTGGAGCGGGAGTTTGAAGAGCATCAAAGCATCAGAATACTTTTTTATATTTAAAACTTCTTTCAATGGCGGAAATAAATTGAGATTGATGATGCGTCATTTACTCTAAAATTTTTAAAGAGCATTTCGAAATAAAAAACAGTTATCTGTATAACTTAAGTTTTTTTTTATCCCGGAACACATCATTCTCTTATGAAAACAACTCCGACATAACGGATGTTCATATTCGTATTGGGAAGATTTGAAGCATTAAAAATATTTTCAATAAGCAACAAACAAAATTTTGCGGTCAAATATAAACACAAAATTAAATTTTAATGCAATTTATTTTATATTTAATTCTGTTTTTTTATTGTTGAGTATATAGTTTGAAAAAGGGAGTTAATTTGTACATAATGAGTCTTTTAAATATTTCTAATATATATTTTTGAAATTCTTTAATGATAAAAATTTGTTTTTGTAAATTTAATTGCAGTTACTTAATGAAAAATTTATCATTATATTTTAATATATAAAATATCTTTATATTTTATAATTACATTTTGTTAATATGTTTAATTGTGTTAATACAGAATTATCTAAACAGACTTTAACATAAATCTCATATTTTATACTATTGAGCGCTAGCGCTCAATAATATGAATAAGTATGTATCGTCAAGAAATCATTCAAGACAATCGTCAAGGAGCCGCGGAGATTCAGGGCACAGAGCACTAGCCTCCCAATGAGATGACTCAGATTTTAATCCCAGTGGTGGCTGATTGATACGAACTCTGCACGAGACTCGCACCAACCATTCAAAATTAAAAGGCTACAAAGTTGAACATTGTGTCGACTGTTCAACACCGGTTCTAAAATAAAATAAAAATTATTATTGCCAAAGCAATCATTCGTACTAAAGGAAAAACAACGACAGATTAAAAAAAAAAAAAACATTCTATACCAGGTAAGCGTATTTTTCGATAGCTATTATAGAATACTATTATAAATTTTAAAGGACCCTTTTACCTCGTCATTGAAATTAAAAAAAAATACTGGAAAATAGAGGAAAAATCTAAAATAGTTGCTGTTAGAAATAGTGGATAAGCACTTTTCAGAAACATTGTACTGATCGACACATTATGCTCAAATTTACCAAAATATGGTAAAATTAACCGTATTTCCTGCTTTAAGGGAACACCAAAAAGTTTGGTAATTTTTATGAAAGCACTTCGGAAATGATTTTGTTAAAACTAACAAGAAAATGTAGTGTAATGCTTGATAAAATTTGGTAAATGGGAAAAATTTTGTAGTTTTATTACTATACCTTAGAGCAAGACATAAAACAGTTTTTTTTTTCGTTATATTTACTTTAAGAAAGTCGTATATTTAAAGCACGATTTCTCTGCAACTATTCAACCTATTTCTCTCAAATTTTGCACATTCACGTAAACACAACGTAAATCTAATCTAAATCAAAATAAACTCAACCAAAATTTTGTTACTGATTTAATATAATTACATAAGATCGAAAATAAATAAGTCATTTTTAAAGATTTTATGCAAACATATACTTTTACATTACTAACAATATAAAAACTCACAAATTTTAGAGTTTAAATTAATCTATAAAACAATGCGAGCCTTGTTTAAATAAGACATTTTTGATAGAAAATATGACAAATCATTTGCAGAATAAGAACTGATAATATTTCCATATTTAACAATGTAAGTAGTTTTGTCAAATGTTATTTAAGTAAATATGCCTCCGAGAAAATGTTTAAAACATTCTATATAATAAACATCAATCAATATATTTATACTTGTCCATCTATTTATTATTATACGGGAAAGCTAGGATGGGGATTACGGTCCATTGATTTTTCCTCCCTTACCTTTAGACTGAGGAACTTGGCGATTCCAATCAGAACTAAATTTCCAGTCACTAAACATACGCCTGAGTCACAAGCCAAAGTCATTACAACTTATCGGAAAATTTGGTGCTTCGACGAAGCCATTGTTCGTACCATAAATATCTCATGGTCATCATCACCTTCCTATGTTGAATAGAACTATATGGTAGAATGACCCAGGCATTTGGGTCTAAATGGTAAATTCACTTCCATAAGGATCCCTTCATAGTTAAGATAATTTGGCCTAATTTATAGATTTATTTCCTTTAAAGGATTACTTATCAGTACGATTTTTCAAAATAATATATTTTGAAGTTTTGTTTAATAATAATACAGTACAAACTCTTACGATTCTAAAACTTTTTCAGCTTTAATTCTAGCTGTATTGGAAATATTTTTATTCTTTTCTAAACTATTGGTTATATTTGAATCTTCTCTTTTCAGCGGTTTCGAATACTTCAACGTACCATAAATATAATAGTAAGCGTATCTTAATTTAGTACTATAATTTCGTGTCATGGATCTGGTTAATATGTACCTTAATTTCGTTTAATGGTTATCATCCTTTCCTATGTTGAATAGAACTATATGGTAGAATGAGCCAGGCATTTGGCTCTAAATGGTAAATTCACTTCCATAAGGATCCTTTCATAGTTAAGATAATTTGGCCTAATTTATAGATTTATTTCCTTTAAAGGATTACTTATCGGTATTTTTTTTTCAAAATCATATAATTTGAAGTTTTGTTCTATAATAATACAGTACAAACTCTTACGATTCTAAAACTTCTTTAGCTTTAATTCTAGCTGTATTGGAAATATTTTTATTCTTTTCTAAACTATTGGTAATATTTGAATCTGCTCTTTTCAGCGGTTTCGAATATTTCAACGTACCATAAATATAATAGTAAGCGTACCTTAATTTCGTACTATAATTTCGTGTCATGGACCTGGTTAATATGTACCTTAATTTCGTTTAATGGTCATCATCACTTTCCTTTGTTGAATAGAACTATATGGTAGAATGAGCCAGGCATTTGGCTCTAAATGGTAAATTCACTTCCATAAGGATCCTTTCATAGTTAAGATAATTTGGCCTAATTTATAGATTTATTTCCTTTAAAGGATTACTTATCGGTTTTTTTTTTCTCAAAATCATATATTTTGAAGTTTTGTTTTATAATAATACAGTACATATTTTTACGATTCTAAAACTTTTTTAGCTTTAATTCTAGCTGTATTGGAAGTATTTTTAGTCTTTTCCAAACTATTGGTTCCACTTGGTTATATTTGAATCAGTTCCCTTCAGCGGTTTCGAAAATTTCAGCGCACCATTAATATAATAGTAAGCGTACCTAAATTTCGTGCTATAATTCCGTGTCATGGTCCTGGTTAATATGTACCTTAATTTTGTCTAATGGTCATCATCACCTTCCTATGTAGAACATAACTATATGGTAGAATGGGCCAGGCATTTGGCTCTAAATGTTATACACACTTCCAAAAGAATCCTTTTTTCAGTTAAAATAATTTTATGTAAAGATTTATTTTCTTTAAAGGATTACTTCTCGTTTTATGAATTTATCAAATCATTCTTAGAAAATTGAATTGTGATGATTTATCGGTGTTCGTTTTTCAGAAATTATCGTACAAAGACAAGCAAATATATTCAAACAATCACTTAAGGATTTTTTTTCCAAAAAAAAGCTCGAAGTATCTCTTTTTTTAATTTTATAACTGGCATTGAACAACTGGCCCATTTTTGCGTTTACGTCTGTCAAACTTCAACTTCACAGCCTTGAAAATTTGAGCCCAACACTGAAGACAAGGAAAATCCTCGATTAAGAATTTGAGCAAACTAACCCACATTTTTAACATGAAGAGGAACATAACAAATCCTTCTACGGTTAGCCTGATTCTAACGCATCATCCGCTTACATCCGGGGATATTTTACGTGAGCAATGCGACCATTTAGAGTCGGAAGAACAATTTGATTTGATTAACCCTTCCTGGTAATATTAACTTGCTGTGAAGCGAACGATCTTTCAAAATATTCCTTAAAAGTTATGTTCTTGAATTATTATGCGACCCCCCTTTAAAAATAAAGCTAAAAAGAAGGTATATTAATAAAATCGAGTTGATTATATAGATTTTTAAAGGAAACGGAAAGAAAAGGAATGGACAAACTAAGAAATAAAATTATATAAGACTTAAACATAAATGTGATATTTGGCTTAAGATTTGAGATTTATAACCATAGTCGACTTAATTTAATAATGGCTATTATAGATAACGATCACTAATATGTAAACTAGCTTACTTACGATTATTATAGATATTATTACAGCATCCTTAAATATATTTCGTCCATTATTCAATGTCACTAAACTATTGTCAAATGAATTGCTTTTGCAGCAGAAAGAAATTTCCTTTTTTTTTTAAAGAATCATCTTAAGAGTCGGGTTTAGAGTGAGTCGAAATTAAAAAAATAAAATGAATAAAAAAAACGAACCGCCTTGAATAGCTTTTGATTTAATGATCGGATTTTCACGTTCTTGGCATTCTTAATGGCTTGAGATGATGACTTTAAACATGCAAATTAGTGCAGACGATATTTTAAGTTACGGAATCAGATACAACTACTTACTCTCTCTGAATACTTACTATCTCTGAATAAATATACCTTTTTTTCGATGGATTCTGATTTCTCACCGCCAAAATATAAGGGGTAGCAGCAATCTTGAAATGTGCTCCTTATAGTTTAGTAAGGAGAGCTATCCAAAGTTTGAACCCCATAATATTAATTTTAACATTTAGCGTATCTCACTATACCTCGGGAACTTTTTGAACAAATTTTTGAGAAAAATTCCCAGAATTGTAAAATTCGTTTCTCTAAACATAATTCCATGCAAAAAAATAAATTTTAGTAATTATTTATTATTCCTTATAAATTTATTTAATAAAACTTTGAATTGTAATGTATGCAGTTTTTTACAAGATTTTGAAGCTTATATTTTTATATGGCAAAATACTAAATTTGAGTAAAATTGATAGTTTTGAAAAGTTATTTTTAACGCGATTTGTCATATCTCCCATTGTACACAATTGCAAAAAATCAATTATGATATTGTTATTTCATGCAATCAAATAAATTTATTTAGTTATTATGCATTATTTTCTTATTTTAAATTTAATAATTTTCTAATGCTTTCAAATGTATTGTGCACAATTTTTTGCCTAATTTCAAACTAGCTGACTTTCAATGACAGAATTTAAATTTTATGTAGATAAAGTGACATTTTAAAATACGCCTTTATCTGACTTGGATTTCTCAGAAACTATTCAACTATACTTGAGACCAACTTTCAAACAGCAATTTAAAAGTATTTTCGTTCTAAATGTTTTTAAGGGTGCATCTTTCGCGAATTTAGCTTTCAATAAAACTAGCAGCGCCATCTATTTCCAAAGGAAAAAGACGACCACCTACAACAATGCTTAAAATGAAAGTACTCATTTATTTTGTCGTGAATATAATTATTTAAAACTTTAAATGTTTTTTTTTTATTTGTTTCAATTTGCAATCGAAAGAAAGCAACTTTTTGAGCCCTAATTATTTATATTTAGACTTAATTTTAAATATATATATACTTTAATTTTATTTTAAAAACTAAGCACTGTTATTTACCCTAACTATTCTTCACGCAGAAAAAGGATCCCCGTAAAATCACCATAATTCCGGTAATAAAAACCAAAATATACTCTATTTAAACCTTGCAGTTGTAAATTTTTTTGTTCATATGGTTACGATTTACCGGAAATTCTGGCTTTCAAAACTATAGTTCTTATTATCTCACATTTGATGAAAACTAAAAATTTAAAATGTAAAATCGAATAAATGATTTTATGCCAAGCTCTTAGGTATCATAATAAATTTACCAAATTTTATTGCACATTATGAAACCATATTTCATTGTTTATTTTCACAAAATCATCAAAAAAGCTCTTAAGCAAAATTATCGAGCTTTTTAGTGTGCCCATAGAGCCAGAAACATGGTAAATTTCACCATATTCTGTTCGTTTTGACTACAAATTTTTTTCTCAGAGTTCAAAAAATTACTCATAGAACCATCAAGGTGTATTGATTTTAAAAGTTGCATGAATAAATGCACATTTTGCTGTACAAAATTCAATTAATGTAACCCACTAAAACACATACACATTTCTTAAACATTAAAATCAAATAAATTAGATTTTAGTTAATAACAAACTGAAAATTGGAACGCTTATATTTAATTCTTATAAATATTCTCCTAGATATTTTCGCAAATTTAATTTCATAAAAAATGGCTTACGCGTTAAGAATAGATTTAAAATTCAAAGCACAGTGAGATTACAAATTTAAACCAGCTCCAAGCTAACTAAGCATTCAAATGTGGGCAAATATGTCGCTGACCAAGTTGCCCAAAGGGTTTATTGATTCCAGAGTTTCTCTGACATGGGACATTCCCAACCAATACACAATGTGCAGCTATGAAACATTGCCCCAGGCCACTTTCTCACAAAAGCACCGTTAAAGTAGTAGTCAGTAAAGACGATAACAGTGAATCAAAAGCGTGTGTTTGTCATAGAATGATTGTGAGTTGCATGAAGCTCTATAAATACAATTCTAGTTTTTTTTTATTCACTTAAGTGCAGAAAAGTAAGTTTTGGTAATAACACTCTCATCGTCAATAAATTTTATCTCGTCGCTTTTGACCTATAATGTTCATTCTATTGATTTTAGTTTTGCCATTCACGAAAGATAGCACTATCTCTTACTAAAAATGTTTTAACTGAAAATCTTAAACTATTGTTCCAGCGTTCATGACACAGTTATGTTGTATATGCCATAAAAAATATATTTTTAGTAGTTAAAAATATATAGTCATGATTGCACGTACGCCTAAATCAAAAATCCATTTAGTGTAATAGCATTTAAAAATAATGCTTTTTAGGATTTTTGTCACTGACTTAAGCCTAATTTTACCTTCCTTGTTGTTTTATTTATTATTAAAGTCAAAACCATTGTCCCACAGCTCATTCGACAGTTAAATTGTATACGTTGCAAAGTAAATATTTTTTAGCAGTGAAAACTCTGCAGTCATATTTACATGTAGACGTGAATCGAAAACCCTTATAGTGTGGCATTTAAAGATGATGGTTTTCAGGATTTCTGTCACTAATTTAAGCCCAGTTTTGAACTTATTTATTGTTTCATTTACTCTTAAGGTCGATTGTTTGACAAAAAATGTCTTCAATTTCGATATCAGATGTCAACATTTTCCACATATGTTTCCAGTATATGTCTGTAACGCACACATTGTTACGTATGTCTGAGTATGTTGAATTAAAAATTCTGTCGTGGGCCTAATTTGTAACTTCTTTGTTGCTTTATTAACTTTTATAGTAACTTTTTCGATAAAAGAAATTTCTTCAATTTCGCAGCCAAATGCCAAAACTTTAATATTCGTGTTTAAGTACGCTAAGAGGGAATTAAAAGATGAATTATGGAAAATTGCTTTAGATTTTCGGAAAAAAAGTACACTAAAGGTGGTGTACCTGTAGATGTCCTCGCCATGAAGAGTGAAATCTTCGCCTACCATGGCTTGAGCAGGGTTTTAGTCATCGCGGTACTTTCTGAAAGTTTGATCGGATTGCCGTCTGATTGGTGTCTACTCAAATTTAATGACCTTGGTTTCAAAAGCAGAAAAGTTCACGTTTACTTGGACAACTAAGTAGCGTAGTGCAAAGCTGGGTGATTAATATTACTGCCTGCTCTTCTATCAAAATTGTGGTAACGTAGTGTGCGCATGTGCTGGTATGACTTTCCAATCATCTCAATTCAATTACCTCTGTCCATCATCAATAATTCGTTACCGTAGTTCTAGGGAAGCGTTAGCAATTAAACCAAATCCTTTAAGATCAAGTTTTGAAATTTTTCTAATTCCACGTGACTTTTTTTCGTTCTTTTATTCGATTTAAATGCATAGTAGTTGAATATAAACTTTTTCTAAAGCATACTTTGAATACAGAGAAAATATAAAAGAATAAGTACTTTACTGATTGGGAAATAAATATTAAAAAAAAATATTTTAACCCTACTGTAGGCATCAAGTTCATGTTCTCAGTTTTCTTTCAAGTTAAAGATTATGAATTTTATGCATGAATAAAGATACATGCATTTTAGCAGCAATGCTACTCCTTTTTATAACTATTTTTTTTCTGGAAAAATAGCTCTTATTCAAATTAGGTTTAAATCACCTTGGATACTCCAAACGAAGGCTTCTTGTTTTCCTTTCCTATAAACTAGTATTTAACCTTGTTAAGCTAATCTATTTTTTCAAATAATATACTTTTAACGAGCGAACAATCTTATAAATTAAAACATTAATGGCGTAATTTACTGTTATGTTATCTGTTTGCCTACATTTTGAAATATAGCATTAGTTTTAAACTCACTCAGTTTCTTAGTCGGTCAGTGTACAAAAACATGCAACGTATATAGCTAGAACGAAATATTTACATTTTCTTAGCTTTAAAGAAGCAGCTTTAAAATTTTATAAAAGCTTCTTTCAAAAGATAAGACCAAATACTTTTGTAGAAAAAACATTGCCAGCATCCACCTTTTGAAACATGTGGAACGGTAAAAAATGATTTAAATTTCTAGCTGAAGCAATTCAATGCAAGTGAAAGCTAGGAAAAAAGGAGCAATGTTTTAACGTAAAAGAAACATTTTCTTTTGTAGCGACATGGTTATTCTTTAAGCCATCTTTACTTGGTGCTTGAGTAAGCGGCGTTTACCTGGCTCAAAGCCAAAAAACAGTTTGAAGAGTCTTATTTATCCATGTGTGAGAATAAAAAGACGCTGAAAAGTTCAGGTTAAACACCTAAAACCAGGCTACACATCTAGAATCACTACTATACAGCTTAGAACGACAGATGAACGAAAAGGAAGAAAAAAATAACTCGATATTACTTTCGAAAAAGAAAATGAAGAGGTTGCACTCTCTATAGCAGTACTTCTTTCTGGTGATTTTTCCCTTTTCTTTTACTTTTTCCCTAACTTAAGGCCCTGCGTGGGAAAAGGTATGTAAATGTAGCTCACTGTGAATAACGATGAGGTTGTATGCGGTTTGGGAATAAAAACACGCGGAAATAGCTTTCAGTGATAAAAAAATAAAACAAAAAATAACACAACTCAATAATATATTCTTTTTTAAATTGCAAATGCATCTGTTGCTTCTATAATGTTTTAGTAATGTGTGGTATTTTAAATGTAGATATTCAAATATGATTAGAATTACAAAAAAAGAAGAAGAATATATTAAAGTGTAACTGTGTATATTTTAATTTCATAATTTAAATTAAAATATAAATAAAAAAAAATTAAAAATGCCTAAAATATATATATATATTTTTGTTTCTTTGATGCATTTATTTTCTAACAGGAGTTTAATAACTTACGCTTGTTTGCATATTCCATTGATTTGCTGCAAAAATCTTTTTTGAAGTATTATTTTTAAAATCTATGATTCTTTGACATTTCGGTTTTTATAAATTATGCAAGATTAAGTCGTGAACTGTAACAAATACTGTAATGATTACAGTAAACACATTAAGATATAAATAAGACGTTTTCAATCAATTCTTTCCAATTTCCTTTAATCTTTCACGTATACATAATAAATAACAAATTATATGTATATATGTATGTGTGTAGAAAGCAAAAGACACTTAAATAAGTAAAAAACAGTAATTGATTCTAATTTACACTACAATAAGTAAACTACAGTATAGTAGATGTAATGTAAATTAAATGTTGTGTAAATTTTATGCCAACTTCAAATGTAAATTTTAAAAACTTTCTTATTTTACTTCTTGCTTATTCTCCCTCCTAGAGAAGAATAAATTGTTATGAAACGAACAAAAAATCACAGGAAACAAAACAAAAATAAGAATGGATAATATTCAAAGTTACAAATGAAAAGTAAAGAATGAAAGGTCATAGTTAGGAATGATAAAAGAGCATTCAACTGAGTTATAACAAAAGACAGTCCAAGGACAATTCCAAGGACAAACCAAGGATGTTTGTCCAAGGACAAACATGCACGGTTAAAACATTTTTCACAAATATGATTAAATAGAAATTTATCCATTTATTTGTTTAACATGCAGGTATTCAACCAAAACAATCTTGTTTTGGAAACCTATGGACATTTTGCACCTATTTTTGATGCTATTTTCTTAAAATTAAATATAAATAGGATAAAATTTTGGTCCCTATAATGGAATAATAATGCCTGTTTGAATGTTCAAATGGTTGTTAAAATAACGTTGCGACTATGGAAACTTTAAGTATATTTGGTTACACAGAGATAAAAGCTTTCTTTTAAACTTACCTCACAGTATGGCAATGACATTTATGGTAAAAAATAATTTAAAAAAAAATATAATTATGTAAAAGATAGTCGAAATTTACGGTATTTAAACCTTTCATTTCACAATTGTTTTTGTTTATATGATAAGGATTTGCAAAAAATCCTGGTTTTCAAAATTAGGGTCTTCACTATCACATATTAAGCAAAGATTACAAAAATGAAGGATAAATTTAGCCGAATTAATGGTTTCTATGCTATTTTTAGGCAGCTAGTACAGAAATTCTTAGTTCATAATAAACTCAATTTTAAAAATTTGTCCGAAATCAAGCTTTTGCACAAGTCAGATATCTTAATGATTTAAAATTAATAATATAATAGAAAATTAAAGAAATGTTTTGAAATAAACATTTCGGAAAATAAAACCAATATCATAATTAAACATAATTAACAGCTTTATTACCGTTTTCATATTTTCCTGTACTATTACTTTCAATTCAATTAAATTTTACTGAACTTCGATAGTTTACAAACTATTAGCCATAAAAAAATAAGTTTACTCCCAATTAAATGGAATTTATTGAAGTTAAAATATTTCAAATGCAAGTGTTTAAGATTCTCCTTAATTAAAAAATAATTGGAAAAATATATGAAAAAATAAAAATAAAATAAAATAAAATTAAAAAACTGTACATTGGTTCTCTATTAATGTTGCTGAACTACTTTTTAAGTTTTTAAACAATTCTCTGTAGATAATTGTCGATTTTTCACACTTTTTATGCATTAACTAGTTTAATTTTTAAATACATTTCTCTTAATCATATGTGTATATTTCAAATTAAATCCAAAGAATACATAAAAAAGTGAAAAAAAAATTTTTCGTTTATAACATCGTAAATATCTTCGAAGATATATAAAAAAAAAATCTGAATAAATTGTAAATTCTTTGCGTTAAGTGATTTCCTCATCTTTATAGTTTAAGATAAAGTTTTATGAAGAACCGAGTGCTTAATGGCTCTAGTTGTAAAACTGTTGAAAAGAAAACAAAAAAAGAAGTTTTACTTTGGAATGTTTTTAAGAAAAAAAAGAGATGTTAGCTTTAAAAGATAAAAAAAAATGCATTAAATCATCTGCAGTTTCTTGTTTTTTAAAGAAAATTATTTGAGGAAATATTTATTCTGACTATTTTTTATTTAAAGTAAAATATATAACATTCCTTCGGGACATTGATAACCATGGAGAACCATGGAGAATAAAAAAATGACTTTAATTAAACTAAAATTATTTTTATAGGCATTTTAAGTTTGTTTTAGTTTAGTAATGCGATAATTTTCTCTTTCAAGAACTTTTGTAGTATAATGTAGAATCTAATGAAATGTGGGTATTGGTATAAAGAAATTATGAGAATTTTGTCAATCAAAAAAAATAATTTTTAATTCCAAACCTTTCCTCTAGATGGCGCCTTTATATAACGCTTGGCCACCCAAATCCCCAGACTAATGTATTGGCGATTTTTTCCCACGGTGTACCTTGAAGACTAGGAGTAACGTGGTCCTATGTCATCTTTCTCTGCTCTTAAAAATAGCACAACATGCCATATGCGTAGTTTTACTTGGCATGCACTGCTTTCAACGGTTGATCATGCGATTTCACGATTCCAGATGTTAGTGGACTATGGTGGCATCGGAACGATCATGCTTCGAAAACAGTAGATGTTTAAATTTATTAAATTCGTGCAATGGTTTCTACAAATCAGCAATGCGCCATCTAGATATGGTTTTTGGAACTTTTTTGCTAGATACAATTTTTATGGTTTATTATATCACTTTAATTATGGACATTACTTAAGGGACAGGAAATATAATAATATTATGAACCTTCTTGTTCATTTATTTATTTAATTTTGTAAATTAAGAAATATAGTATTCTTAATATAATAGTGTTAATATTATTTAGTAGTAGTAGTATAGTATAATTTTAAGTAGTCTTTTAAAGCTTATTCGTTTTCTTGATAAATCCTTAAGCCTTACTCTAGTTAAATGTGAATAAGCAAATTATAAAACGAAATTACCTTTTTAATAGTCAAACAGAATTCGTTTTATACTTTTGAAATAACAGTCAAGATATTTTACGAGAGAGAGCGTTGCGTTAATGAAATATTTAAATAAAAGAAAAATTATATTTAAATAAAATCAGCATTCTTATTGAAATAGTTTAGGGAATAAAAGAAAAAAAAAACCTAATGGAGAAAGAAGGAAGGGGAAAATTACACTTAACTATTACTAAGTAGATTATTTGTCTAAATTACTACTATTGTTAGTTTATTTGTCTTAATCTACTAATTAGATTACTTGTCTATTAGCTACCCGATTATTCAGTTCAAAAAAATCAATACTATATTGCTCTCATTTTTCATAATTTTTAAACGTATAAATATTATTTTTTACACTTTAAACACGTATTTTTTACTAGATGATTTTCTTTAATAATTTTTTCCTAGTTAAATTCGAACAAGCTGGTTAGAAAAACAAAATGCCTTTTTTTTTCTTCGATTTAGTATAAAATTTATTTTCATGTGACACAAATGTTCATAATCAAGAATTTTCACTGTGTAAGATTTATCTTAAACGAAATTTTTAAAAATTTAAGAAACACTTTGCCGCAAAAAAAATCAGCTTTCTCCAAGAAATTCAAATAATAGGTAAAGGAAAATAAGAAAAAAAAAATACTAAGTAAAGAGCTTTAAGACCAAAATGAAGGGAAAAAACTATATTTAGCTCTTACTAAGTAGATTGTTTTATGTAAAACCTATACTACCCGACTATTCAATATAAAACAGCCATCATTATAAGTACGCTAAGAAATGGCTTTTTCAAGCAATCTCTTTCAAAGTAGTTTACATAGCTTTTTTCTACCTTCGCTCAATAAAAGTTTAAATGGCGAAACACATCATTGACGAAACTGAAGTACTGAAGCATTATATGCATTATTATCGATTCATTTACCTTAACAAGTTGAGACATTTTCCTAGCTAAACAGTGACATTTATGCGGATGTAAATCCTCTTTTGTTTCAGTTTAAACACTTGTTAGTAATGCTTCAAATCCCCTGTTGACGATTTTTAATGCATCACTAATATAATGCTGAAAGACTAGTTCTTCTCGAAATTAAAGCCTAGACTTACTAAACAGGGAAATGCGATCAAACGAGGTAGGGAAAGAGTTTACAGCACTTTTAATGTTTTGTACCTCAAGTGTAATTTTATGGCTTCTTCCTTGGCTTTTATGACTTGCGTATGGAATGTGGTTGCAAATATTCTTCGAGCTTAGACCATTTATAGCTTGTTTTGGATAGGATCTTGCAAGAAACAGAAAAAAAATTGTTGGCTTCCAATTCAATGCGATTTCTTTCCATTTTAGAAGGAAAAAATCGATCAGTCTAAATTACATTGGAGAAATTATTCTTCTTTTTCTTGGAGATAACGCATTAGCTTACTTTGATGTTTATTCTTCGTAGATTCCTTTTTTAGTTCGACTCCACGAAAGCAATTACTTGATACTGGTTTTTTATGGGTCGCCTCTGATAAAAACATGGAATTCTAAAAAACTGAACTAGGAGAAATTGGATTCTCTAAAGTAGGTTTATTACTTAAATTTATGATAACAAAAACTGTTATTTTAAAATTAAAAATTATTAATTAATTATAGAAAAAATGAATAAATAAACTTGAGTAAAATTATTTTTTATTGGAAAGGCAAAATATTTCATTAGCCATATCACTTAGGAAATTATAAGAATTTGATACCCTTTCAAAGAAAGATTCCTTTTTTTCAAAAGAGACAAATGTGGCAGCTCAAATGTTTTATTATTAGAATATATTTTGCTGATACAAGAAAGTTCTACAAACATAATATATTAATTGTAAAAATTATTTATAATTGGATAATAGTTTGAAGCGCAGAGCTTTTTTAAACATAAATTGTTTGCAAACGTAAGAAATATTCAGACAGATAAGCAAAATATGTAATACTATTTTTTACACAGGTGTTTTTCATATATAGACCTTTTTTTTACTGAACATTAATTGCTAACAGACCCAATAATTCCTGCTCAAATATCACGATAAAATGTAAACTTGATTTTAAAATCCGAATATGTTTTTCAGGGAAATATATTATTGTTTAAAAAACTAGAGCAGGATTAGTTACTGCCCATTGTTATTGTTCAATGCACTTCAATATATAATAAACATTATATATAGAAGTGCATTATATTTTATGTATTAATATCTGCCGCACATTAACATTACTTTTATTGTTATGTGCTAACATGAGTAAACGTGTGTATAAACATTATAACGTTTCTCAAAAATTTTCCCTAAAAATATTCAAACAATTTTCCTTAAATATTGCAGTTCAGCACAAAAATTATGCTGTCAAAGAAAGTAAAGCTAAATAGATATAAAATTATATTTTTCAATAATTTGAAAATTTGATAATGGAATTAGATACTAATTTTAAAAATATTTCCATACAATTATCTTTGAGAAAATATATTTTTAAATTTGCATGCAAAAATTTTAAAAGTCGAGCAATAAACAAAACTGAATTGAATTGAATTGAGAGTTGAACCCTTTGACACAGAATTTTTATCACGCATATTTGTCACATTTTTTCGTTAATTTTATGTTGATTCAGATCAAAATTAGTGACAATCACTACATTTAGTATTTTAATAACTTATGGTTATGAAATACAGCAGGAAGCACTCATGCCTTTTTTTGCGTTAAAGACAAAATCCAAACAATAATTTTTCAAATTTCCACTTATTTGCAGTTATTTAGATCTAAGAGAAACAGTTATCTATCATTGAAATTTCTTTAATTTACAAAATCAATTATAGATAAATTTTTAAATATGAATAAAAATTTTCCTTTTATACAACTTTTTCAGGATTCTGCGTTTTAGTACAAATAAAATTCCGATAATATAAAAAAATTTTTTTTAGTAACTATTAGACTATTTTTCATAATTAAAAAAAAAATAACTTTACTTATGTTTGCAATTATAATGTCAGAAGAAAGTATAAAAGGGACCCCAGTAGCCCATCTGTATCAAAGGGTTAAAGGCAGGGTGAAAAAAAAAATTGCATTATTATTTTTCAAGTCATGAAAAGAATTAAGTCTATTAATAAATAGCTAAGACTTAAGCAGCTCCCTCTTGTGCTAAGTAATGGATAATAAAGTTATAAATATGTGAATGAGATTATTTCCTCTCAGATTTGGAATTAAAATTTCTTATTTAAATGTCAAACCCAAAATGTAATTCTCTGCAATTATTCTGCTATCCTATAAATGTTTTTCTAGCTAAATTGAATATCATTTTTTTCTACTTTGAGAAACGAATTACAAAACTTTAAAAGCGATTACCAAGTAATCGTATGGCTTTGATACTAGAGATTTATTTATGACGTTTCTTTTGTAGTGTTAAAATTTGTCTAGTTTTAGTTTCTAAGCCAAGACCTTGACTTTTTACGCAATAGTACGATTTTTTCAGATTAAAAAGAGATGTTTTTCATACATTGACTTTTTTTGTGACTAAAAAACAATGGAAATTGTTGGGAATTAAAAAAAGACTGGAAATACATGAAAATAAATTATTAAATTAAATACTAAAGTGATCAAGCTTTTGATTTCCCTCTTGTCTTAACAAAGAGAACAGTGTAAAAAATCATCGTCCTTTTTCTGCATATTTGACGGTTGAAATCTGTTTTAATTACAAAACGGTTCTTCTCTATTTTACATCCTAATCATCAACGGTTAAAAACCGTCAGTTCATATTCCAGATTTCGCCATGTAGTTTTGCAAACAGTTAAATAACTCTACCTTCTTTTTTTTCCCAAATCATTTTACGATCATTTTGCTTACTTGCTCTTATTTTTCAGCGACTATTTTGAGGAACATCATATAAATAAAACTGTTATTAAATTTTGTAGCCAATTCAATACTCTATCTGATTAATATATATATATATATATATATATATATATATATATATATATATATATATATATATATATATATCAGTCATATATATATATATATATATATATATATCATGATTAATGAAGTTACTTTCTCTCAAGTTTATGTTTCAAAGAATTTTAATTCACCGAGACATTTAGTTGCTGTTAAAAATCATGAATAAATTGTTAAAAATGAGGTTAAAAATCATGAATTACACAGCATTGGAGAAAAAGGATGGTCAAAACTACCAGAATATGGTAAAATGTACCGTGTTTCTGGCTCTTGTGCTTTGGTAAAAAATTTGTAAAAATTTATTAGAAATTCTAGTGTTACAATATGTGATAAAAATTTATAAATAATGCAAAATATCATAATTTTATCATGATACATTACAGCATGGCATAAAAATCTATTTATTCGGACAAATTTACTTTTCAGTTTTGTATTTTTTACTAAATGTGTGGTGATGAGAACTATATAATTTTTAAAATCAAAATTTCCGTTAAACCATTATCATATGAAAGGAAAAAATACCAAATTAAATGGTTTAAATTCCGTCTATTTTGGTTTTATTACCATAATTATAGTTTTTCTTACCAAAAATAACATTACTGAACTGTGCGGTAAATTTACCAGATTTTTTTTCTCCTTGTTTGAATATCATACTAAAAATATTGTTTTTAAAAATAATTTTGCAACTCCTCATCATTACATAAATATTTTTCTAACTAAATCTAGTATCACTGACTTTTTTTTTTCAATTTGAGCAAAATATTACAGAATTTTGAAAGTGATAACAAAGCAATCTTATCATAGCTTTGATATCAGTAATTTATTTATGAGGTTTTGCTGACATACGTTAAAATTTATCTAGCTTTTAGTTTCAGGGCCGAGGGCTTAGCTTTACACGGAATGCTATGGTACGTAGGTTTTCCTCAGTTAGATAGGAAGTAAATCGAATCGATTTTATTGTCCGTCTTAAGTTACTGACAGTTGAGACAGATTCCAAAGAATACAGCCATGTCAGCAAACTTCTTGCTTAATAAAAACGTCGCATTATCTTATGTTTGCTATGTTTCTTGAAGGGCCAATAAATTGCTTTTTTCGAGATGCTAGGGTCAAAACTTTAGTTTGAAGTTCAGTTCAGAATGTCTTGAAACAAAAACATAGAAAAAACTATTGTATAGGAGAAATAAAATTTAAGATAAAGCTTTTAGTCTTATTGGTGAGAAAAAAATTTAAGATATTGTTTTTTCTAAAAATAAAATAAATACATCTTCAAAAAAGTTTTTATTTCCAATAGCATGTATATGTTTACTTTTATCGTCTTCTTAAACATTTTGTCATGTTTTTATTTTATTTTCCAATTCAGGAGATAAACATGCACTTAAACACAATTTCCATGAAATGTAGAATATTAATCGTGTTTTCTAATTGTTACTATTGATTGGACATTTGAATAATTAACTAAAATAAACCATTTTTAGAATAAATATAAAGAAAAATAAGTATTCGGTCTTATTACAGTGATCTCTTAAAGTAGTTGTTATTATAACTGAAACATACACCTAGACGACCAAAAAAAGCTTTTAAGATTTAAAAATCTTAAATAATATTAGTTTATGATGTATCAATATTTTAGTAATACATTTAAAAAAATGAAAATGTAGATTTCAGCAAGATAAAATATTGCACTGAGAAAAAAGTATTGTCACAACTAGGAAATATGGTAAAATTTACCGTGTTTTTGGCACTAAGGAAGCACCAAAAATCACGGTAATTTTCAGCAATCCTTTGGTAATGTTTTTTAAAAAATTAGCAATAAAATATATTTTTGTAATATGTATAAAAAATGGCCAAAGTGGTAAAATTTAGTATTTTTATCATGATACTTTAAAACATGTCATTAAAGTCATTTTTCCGATTAAATTTTAGTTTTACATTTTTTCCAAATATGTAGTAATAAGACGTATAATTTTGAAAACCAGGATATCTGATTAATCATTGCCATATGAAAATAAAAAGTAAAAAGTGAATGGTTTAAATACCGTATATTTTAGTTTTATTAACAAGTTTTATGTTTTTTACCTGAAAATGTAATTACCATACAGTACGGTAATTTTACCAGAATTCTTTTCTCCACGTGCAGTATGATTTCTTTTTTTTTATTCTGTATTAAATAGAAATTTTCGATAACATTGTAAAATACAAGCGCAATTCAATTTTTATATCAAGAAAGTTGATGCAGTTTTGTTGCATTAGTAACTCGAACACTCTGAACTCTCAATATTGAACTCTAAAAAACTTATTTTATAAACATACGTATCAATTTCTGTAAATACTTTTATGTCAATTCATGTATATATATTACACATTATGATTACATTTATATGTCAACAGGAGTTCATTTCAAATGTTTAATTACCCAAGCAAAGTGCTTGTAAATTTTGTATTGGTTACCTCAACGGCAGCCTAATTCAAATTGTTATCACTTTTTAAATTGTAAATTTCTAGATATTAATTTATCAAGCAAAGTTCTTGACTTTTTTTATAGCTACCACAATGTTGCTAAATTAAATTTTTTTTTACCTCAATGTAATTATTTTCATGATGTATGGGATCGGGGCCGCTGCCCGGCCCAGGTGCCCAGTTTTTCTAAATAAAGCAAGCAAGCAAGCATTAGTAACTCACAGCCTGAATGTTAATAAAATAATATTAACAGCTTATTTCAAATATTCGCCATATTTTAGGTAAACTACACTGTTAGAAATTTCTCGGAAGAAATGGCTAAATAACAATTGATTGCATAGCTATTTTACCATATTTAATCAACACAGTCAAATAACCATAAATGAAGTGGTAATCAAACTGTTAAGTTTACGAAAAACTGTTTATTAACTGCTTTCACCTAACACGGTTAAACAACCAGAATTTTATGTCACCAATTAGAACCACCTAATGAAGCTACTTAGTTCGTCGCTACTGCGTACATATCATAGCCGAGCGGGCTCATCTGTCAATCTCATGACCATCAGAGGTGGAGTTCGAGTCCTAGTGTTGACTCTACAATATTTTCTCCATTCCGTTCAACACGTGAAGAATTCCCAGTGTCCGGCACTCTCCTATGACCATTAACTTACGAAAAGCCGAGCTTCTATGTCTAGTTAAAAAATAATTACGTTTTTAAGAAATGCTAGTTGTAAATGGTTAAAAAACCGTATAGTTTCGTATTTATGGTTTTATAACGATATTTTTATAAATGGTTATAATACTATAAAGGAAAAAAAATTCTTTCCCGTAAACTTTATGGTTAATCGGTTGGACAGACAGCTGCTAGTTATATTACCGCAATTTTTGAAGGAAAATTTTAACATTGTAGCAATGTTTTTAGCTTTTTTTGTTAACACGTAAGGAGGTAAACACATAAGAAAATACGTTCACTTACTCCCGCTGCACGTTTATTGACGAATGGTTGGGACTCTTTGTTTTATTTCAACCCATAATGCAATCCCTTTTACGAACGAAAACTCATTTGCGATTCTAAATTTGGGAATCTAATGGGTCTTTGAGAAAACCCAGGCTTGTTCGCACTTAAGCAATTGTGGGATCGAGACTAAAAAGGTGCTTCCTTTCCTTAAGTCGTTAAAAACACAATATGCCTTCTAAACACAGAGATTACGCATAAATCTCCTTTATAGCTGTTTAAGAGACTGCAGCAGTTATTAGAAGAATATTTTAGAGAAGCAATTTGTTTTATTTGTACACCCTGTCCAATGACTATGTACGGTTATAGCAATTTTTACCCGAACCGTAAAAGCACAATTTATTAAATTTTTTGACGACTTTGACTTTTAAAACTCGGAGGAGCTTGATTTACATTAAAGCGTTCGAAATCTTCCTTGATCGAAGCGAAGCTGAAGCTTAATAAGTACCCGATCTAATGGCAGAAGGAAAGAGATCATGCTGAATTATGAATTATGGATGAATTGTATAGGTTGTGCATCTAGTTTTTGAAATTATTTACTTTGCGCTCCCCCTAGGGGGTATAGGAAGGAGGGATATGGGAAATTTCGATAAAACGATTTCATCCTTACGTTGCCATTTTTTGCAGAGAAAGAAAAAGTCACTGGAAAAAAACGGTATATCTGCAGTTTGTGACATAAAATTTCTTGAGATGCTTGGTCGTGTCAAATTTATATAAAATGTATAACATACTAAAGTAAAGCAAATCCTAGATGTTTATTTATTTGAAACTGTGAAAATTTTAATTTTAATTTTTTCCTTTTGTATCTCGGGAATCAAGTGAACATTTTGGAAACAAATTATTCAGGTACTAAGCTAATTCAATTAATTAAACAAATACTATACTAATTTACCTTCGTATGAAGTTAATAAAAATCCTTAATTATGAGTAACGGCTGTGAAAAATCAATTTGAATACTGCTATCGACATACATTAATCACGGCATTACGATATATATTAACGTTTAACTCAGTCTGAACAGTAACGCGTATACTTCTGTATTTGTACTGCAAGCAATTCTGGATCAAATTTAGGTAAAAAGTACTGGCACTTAGCGTGCCAGTGCTTTTTACCGTAAAGTTTATTTTTAAGGGAATATGCAACGGAATAAAAATCTGATATACTGTAATTTTTAAATTAATAATAACTGTAAAATCATTATATGATTCTAATTAAATAAATATCTCTTTAAAAGTTACGGTATACGGTAAAAATGCACTTTATGGATAATGCATCGAAAGTGACAGTAGTTTATACAGTAATATAATCCAAACTTTTTTAACAATATGATCATTGTTTGTATGAAATGCAATCACAACAACTAGTGAATATTCAGTTTGTTATGAATATAAATGAAGATATAGTGTTTATATTACTACATTTATAAAAATATATGTATATTTGCTGATTTTTGATTTTACATTAAGGAAAATAAAGGATCCAAAATTTGAAAAGGAAAAAAAAAAAAAAAAAAAACAGAAAACGTACTAACTCTTAAAATTGCGTTTTTTACAGATTGCGTTAAAAATTGCGTTTTTTACAGATTTATATCGGAGAGGAAGAGCATTTTCAAATAACCTGTGTTGATAGATGCGTTTCGCAGGCTTAATGCGCTTGATAAAATTCCTATCCCTAAAAAAGTGAGGAAGTAAATTTTTCAAAAAAAAAAAAAAATCTAGCTGATTATTAATTCCGATCAATTCTCTGGAAACAGTTTCATCAAAACCAAAAATATATTTGTAAATTCTGCGTATCCAGATTTTTTTTTGTCGACTGAAATAATTCCAAAATTATAAATTCTCTGAATTAAATATAAATATATGCAAAATTTTGTTTTGACTCTTCTGTAAATCATCAAAGATAGTAAAAGAAGCAGCAAAACACGTTTTATGGAATAAAGATTAATATAATTTAATATTAAATTAATAAAGCGTTATTGATGTTAATGTGATATAATCGCAAAAGCATCGGATTTAGAAGCTTTTTGTTTCAAATTACAGTTTTCATGGACTTGTACAGTTTAACTATATTAACAAACGAAGCAAATACTGGTAGTACTTAAATATGTTTATACGATGTTTACATTATTATACGCAATATGCATTGAGATTACAGGGGCAAAAAAGAAAGCAATCCGAAGAAAAACCAATTTGCTAAACAAACATATACTATATCCGATTAACATGCTCCATGCATTTCTTAAAGAAATAAAAAATGATGGTAATCAATTTCTCTTGAGGAAGATAAAGCGAATTGAATTAATTCTTAAAAAAAGGAAGAAAACTGAAAAGCAAAAGGCTGTTCGATAATATTTAAAATTAAAAAAAACTATCCGGGCCAAAATCGATCAAAGTTTTTCTCAGAATGTTCCTCAGGACAGAATACGAAATAAAATCGATAATTTTTATAATCTCGAATGATATATAGGATTGAAAGTTGAACAAGTTGATTCAAGTTTTGGATGGACATAATTTGTTCATAATTAAAGAGAATTGCATTTCAAAAACCTTTTCCATTTTTTACATTCACTTCAAACAAGTTTGCTTATAATTAATGAGAATTACGTTTAAAAAAATTTTTTTCCTCCATTTTTTGCATAAAAATTATTTATGTTTCCTTTTGTTATTATTAAGCTAATACTTATAGATTCTTTAAGAAAATAAAATGCAGGTAAACTGATTGTGCACATCTGTAATAAAAAAGAAAGCTTTTGCTCAGTAATACACAAAATTCTTCAAACGTGCAAAAAGAAAATTCAATTTAATTTTTATTAAATTTTAATTACGGCTTTTCTGCTCTGTAGTTTATTTTGTTTAAATGGTATTACTTTAAAAGTCTTCATTCGTAATGCTCGGAAACCTCTAACTTAAAAATTGGCTTCGGCATCTTTAAACTTCGCTTTATTAGCACATTTTTTAACTTCATAATCAAAGTCTTCATGGGAATTATCCAAATCGTATGGCCAATTTGTACAGTTAACCAAAATTAATTGAACCTCATTGGATTCAATATATGGCAATTTTTTATGTTTTTCTTTTGCGAATTCGTTTAATTTCTCCACTAATTTTGTTTTTCCATCCATAATTTAATTCTCTTTAATTTCAATTACTGTTGATTTTAAATTATTTGATTTTATAGACAAACTATAAACGAAACGCAAACACATGGTTTCAAATAACTATAGAAATGCTAATTTGGGGACGCAATCTGTCAATGCTATCATGTTAATGCTGACCGTTGAGTTTATCTGTCATAAAATCTAACATCCGAATAAAAGAGTATTTAAATGCTAAAGATCATGCGAAAATCTCCTCTGTTTTAATGAGACCTATAAGCTGGCTAATTTCACTGATGTAATCTTTATAATATTTGAAAAAAAGAAAATCGTCTGTAGTCTCATTTTTATCAATGGTGAATGAATGAAAAAAATTTCATTTTCATGCGGCTCTACCAAATAAACTAATGACCTAATGAACATATTATCCCTTGTAATCGCTGTCTAAATTTCAGAATGATAGAACAAATAGTTCTGGAGTTATAAGAGAGACTCCCACGCGCAGAGAGACTGAAAAACTCTTTAACATATTATTATAAATATGTATGAGGAAATATTTTAAATATTTCAATTTATGCTTTTTTTTCTAAATTTGCCATTCAATTGTATAGTACTTTTTTCATATGACTACTGCATCATTGAATTAATAACAATTTCTTATGTTTCCATCAAAAGTTGCCATGACAGATAAGGAATTACATACCAACATATAGTAAAATATTTTACATTCCTAAGTCGCAGAAAAATGTTATTAAAACGGAAAAGCCTCATAATAACCTCATAATAAATTATTATAAATATGTATGAAGAAATATTTTCAATATTTCAAGTTACGCTTTTTTTAACTTTGTCATCCAATTGTATAGTACTTTTTTCATACGACTACTGCATCATTGAATTAATAACAATTTCTTATGTTTCTATCAAAAGTTGCCATGACAGATAAGGAATTACATAACAACATATAGTGAAATATTTTACATTCCTAAATCGTAGAAAAATTTTATTAAGACCGAAAAGTCTCATAATAACCTCATAATAAATTATTATAAATATGCATGAAGAAATATTTTCAATATTTCAATTTATGCTTTTTTTAACTTTGCCATCCAATTGTATAGCACATTTTTCTTAAGACTACTGCAGTATTGAATTAATAACAATTTCTTATGCTTCTAACAAAGGTTGCCATGACAGATAAGGAATTACATAACAACATATAGTGAAATATTTTACATTCCTAAATCGTAGAAAAATTTTATTAAAACGGAAAAGCCTCATAATAACCTGCAGAAAGGCTTGAAAAAATTTACGCTACCAACTACTGTTCCCGTTGGGCAAACAGAAGCAATGAAATGGTCTCCCGTGATTTAGAAGGCATATAAATAAGAATCGAATGTGGGTGGGAGAGGTGCTGCCTGATTCACCCACAATAAGATATAGATAAACTACCTTCCAAAAGAGTTAGTCACATCCCTTGGGCTCGGGGTTGCTATCTGATGGGATAGGAATGGCTCTTTAGGTTTTGTGAAGGCATGAAGCTCTATGGAATTAAAGTCAAGGGAGTCAACGGCAGCCATCTTTAACAGTAAGTCCTTTGCTGAAATGTCATCCAAGGGATTTGCACCTAAATAATGTTTATGAGAATATATTACTAGTGTTATAGAAAATAAGATCTATTACCTTGATTTTGGAATGGACTAATAAATAACCTGCAGTTAGAAAATACTTTGGTTTTTCTTTCATCAAAGTACTAAGCAGTGGCTAACAGTTAGATATTAGTTAACGTCTGAAAACAATTTCTGGTTACCGATTTGTTTTAAATCTTGGGCGTATGGATATGCAAGAGAAAGACCATTAGTTTAACTGATTACGATTGCTTTGCGTGGTTGGTATCCATAGAAGTTATTTCTCCCAATTTACCAGACTATCTTAACCTACTCGGTAAGATGTAACCACACATGCATCAGTTTTAGTTCTATCTTTTTATATTGTAATCCTATCTCTTTATGTTACATATTGGGTTTAAAATTTTATTTTCTTTAAATTGATTGAAAACCAGACTACTCATAGAGAAGTGGAACTTGTTCTATTAACGATTGTAAGTTTTGCACAGAGCAGTAGCTTTGTGGCGTAACTACCACTACAAATATTAAAGACCAATTCACTTGTATATAAGGCATGTTAACTTGATTCTATCTTGAGGAAACCTTTGATAGATGAAGGTTGACATAGTGGATAATAAAATCTCCCACAACTTTATATCCACCTGATAGTTCAATGCAGAAGAATTACAGTGCTTCTTAAGGAAAATTAGATTAAAATAGACACGCAGTTAAATCCTGATTCATGGTCATGGCAAACAGAAGGTATTATGCGTAAAGATAGCTGATGAAAGAGTAAATCCTATAATAAGGATAATTTACTCCAATGGCCAGATATTGTAATGGACTGCAGGTACCTGATGGTGACTTCTCTTTGTTCTGCTGGCCAGATCACTAGATTCATATATCTTATTTACACAGGGGAAGATTATAGGAGTCATCTGTCAACTAGGTCCATAATGATACAATTTCAAATTGTTGGAAAGCGCTGTCCTTCAATCGTGGATCTAAATGCAATGTCTGTGCGAAGCAAAATTAAAACTACATTAAAGGCAAAAGATGGCGAATGTAACATATTGAAAGGCCATAATAAAACTGCCACGTAGCACTTCAAAATTAAAAATAACAATAGTAATATTTATGATAAATATCAAGTGAGCTAAACCTTACTAATACCTTATTGCTAAAAGCTTGCCTAAATTAAAAAAGTTAAAGGAAAGCCAAACAATACGAATAAAATGCTTAGATCTAATACAATGAATATTTTACCACTCTATCTTGAAAAAATATTTTATTGGCACATTTTAGTATTTTTTGTCATGCATTTGATAACTACATAGTATAAAGTATGGTATAAAGTATCTTAAAGTGATTTTACAGTTACGTAAAGCAATTTTATGGTATGCAGTAACGGCACTTAACGTACATCCTCCATAAAATCCATTTTTCCCTAAAATATCAATTTTTATTTAATTGGAGCATAATTTAGTGATTTAAATGCAATTATTAGTGTATATCAGATTCTCTGTTCTAAAATATATATCAGATAAAAAGATTTCGAAATGCTTTGTAGTCCTAGCATCATATTCTTGCAATTTTTGTAACAAGCATGGTTTTAATACTAACTAGCGAAAGAATATCCCTGTTATAGTTATCGATTCAGTTTGGGGTAGTTAAATGTTTTTAGTTCAATTTGCTTTAAAAAAATATATTCATCCACAAGGCTGCACTAAACGAATGAAGTGTGAAATCACCCATTTCTTTTTTTAATCCCATATAATTAATTTAGTTCAAAAATTGTAAAACGAACATTTTTCAAAGTAAGAAACTGATAAGATAGTAGCTTTTTGGATTAAAAAGTAACGGTACGTAGTGTATAAATGACTGGAATACACCGTGATACATTTTAATCTCCTAGTTTGCTTAAAAAAATGGAAAATTAACTTAAATGGTTAAATCAGCGGAAGTGCATTTTTGAAAAAAAAAAGAAAGAAAAAGCATTTAAAAAATAACCTGTCATCTACCTTGGAAAAAAGTTAACACGAATTAAAAGCTTATGAATGAGGAGGGAGTATTTTTAATCTCGAGTAAATGACGGAATTAGGTACGAGTGAATGACTTCATTTTAGACTGAAAAAAATAACAAGTTGGACAAAATAAAGCATATTTATAATAAATAAATTCCTCTGGGTAAAATTTTCCCTATTAAAGGGATAATTGTGTAAATACTTAGTTAATAATATGCAGTAACTTGACGCTGATTTCCTTCAGGGAATTTCGTTGGAATATTAATGATATGAAAGTGTGTAAGACTAAAGTGTATTTTAAACTCAGTAACATCCTAATGAAAACTAATGAGAAAAATTAAACAAAAGTCCGTAACTTTATCAGAAAGACATGGCAAGTATGTTGATTAAGCTTTTACGGATCGAAAGGAAGGGAAAACATTTAAAGAAAAAAAAGGATTTTGAAAGAGAATTCAGATTGATGATGCTAACTGTGACCAATAACTAAGAAAGTAAGCTGATCTAAAATAAAATTTTTAAATTTCTGTTTAGAAATGATTTTTTTTAAAGTTCTAGATTTTACGAAATGTGACGCTCTGTACTCTCTCTTCATATTTCTTTAAAAATTATTTCTGTATATATTATTTCTGTATATATATATATATATATATATATATATATATATATATATATATATATATATATATATATATATATATATATATATATATATATATATATATACAAATAATACAATAAAATAAAATAATATAAAGAGAAAACTATAAATGTGAAAAAAATAGTATTCTTCAAGACACATCTGTTGGTGTAATTTAATGCGATATTTCTGAATACAGAATAATTATCCTAAGATAAAAATTATTCTTTACATGCGTCGGTATCGCAAAAACATTTATATATATATATATATATATATATATATATATATATATATATATATATATATATATATATATATATATATATATATATATATATATATATATATATATATATATATATATATATATAAATATATATATAAACATATACTTTAATATATATATATATATATATATATATATATATATATATATATATATATATATAAATATATATATAAACATATACTTTAATATATATATATATATATATATATATATATATATATATATATATATATATATATATATACATATATATATATATATATATATATATATATATATATATATATATATATATATATATATATATATATATATATATATATAAACATATACTTTAATATATATATATATATATATATATATATATACATATATATATATATATATATATATATATATATATATATATGTAATAACAGGGCTCCAACCCTGTTATCAGTGTTGTATTTAGCTGAAATAATTGCAGTCTTAAGCCATCAGACGTTCTAAACAGGTTTATTAAAATGTTGGCTGGTATTGATAACATTTCACGCCCCCACTCCTGCAAAGGAGGGGGAGTAGACAAGTCTCCGGACAATTCCGGCACAGCTTATCAGGATCACATTATGATGAAAAGGACACGCAAAACAATGCCTTCTTAGGTTTTATACCAACCTAGATTTGAAGTAAAAAGGCACATTCGTACATTCCTTGTATCCTTACGCATTAAGGAAAATCATTTCTGCTTCCTTATATGGTAGTGAAAAAGGGCACGATTCTATAAATAACTCTTCCCTTGAAATATAAATCTATTTATATTTCAATGGTATGTTTTAGCCTTGAATTCCCAAAATAGAATCTCTCTACGCTTATTCTTTAACAAAGACATTTTATGAAAACGAAAGAGATTTAATTCTTTTATTAATACAAAAGTATTTACTTATTGTATTACATCCCCCCCAAAAAAATTTTTGGTGAGCCAAAAAAATTTTTGAATACTTTAAATTTAAATTTTTTAGGTTGGTACGACTGTTCCTTTTTCCCTACTACAAACAAAATTTTTTCAATTTTGAGAAGAAAAATATTATTTACAATGACAAAAATATGAAAAACATGATTATGCAATTTATCTGTTTAGTCAATTAAACAGAAAGAAAAATTAAACATATTCATAAAACTAATCTACTAAAATTTTCAAAACAATTTTTTCACACAAAAATATACAACATTTTATGGAAACGAACTGGACAATAAGTGTCATTGAATCAGAATTTAAGATTCTGTGTGGTTAAAAATATTTACTTGGTGAAATATAAATATTCTACTAAAATTTATAAAAAAATTTCACACAAAAATATACAAAATTTTTATGCAAACGAACTGGACAACATGTGTCATTTATTTAGAATTTAATTTCTACATTTGTGGGTTGTGATATTTCCTATGCTTTGATACATGAACTTTTTCAAAATTTTGTTTACTTAAATTTCTTTTTAGTTATTTTGTTTTTGTAATCAGTTTCTTGGTCATTCTTTCTTTTTCCTATTTTTCCCTTTATTTTTTGTTTTTGTTACCCTTTACATATTTTTTCGTCGATATTAACCTGATAATGAACGCATCCATTACCTAGATCTATCTTCGAATCACTTGAACTTTTTGGACATTCTTTCTTTCTATTTTTTGATGTTTACTTTTACTGAAACATCCTTAACATTCATTTTTTCGATGCTTATTTTTTTGAAGCATCATTCTTTTCTTTTTTCGATGTTTACTTTTTTTTAAACATCTTTTTCACCATTTTTAACCTTAACATTTTGAGAATTCTGCTGTTTAATATGCAAAGATAAGTTGTCCCTTTTAGAATTAGCAGAGATGATCAGTCTCTTACCAAATAGAATAACAACTGGCCCGACACAATGAATAAACAAACAAAAATCCCTGCAAGTCTACAACCCTACTAAAGCATATGGTAAATCAGTATCAATTATAAAAACTTTACTGATTTAAAAATTTAGCCTATCGTAATAAGGGAGTCTCACAAATTTTGGTAAGTGTTAACTGTCCGTTTGTTTGGGTTTCACATTTTTTAAAATAGGAATATTTAGTTTTGACCAAGTCCGAAAAAGTAAAAAAAAGTGTTACACTTTCTTTAAGTTTTATTTATTTATTTTTTTTATTTTTTGAAAACTTTTCATTTTTAAGTTCAAAAGAAAGTTCAGAACAATTTAATTTTTCATGTGGTTAGATCTTGAAAAATCATTAGAAAACAAAAGTTTAAATAATGACTTAATTTTGTTTGCCGTCACTAATTTAATTGACGTTTGAACCATATATTTTTTTTCCAAAAAAAACATTTTAAATGCTCTAAACAATATTATATCAATATTATATATAAAAAAATATATATATAAACACAAGAAATTCAATCTAATCATAATAATACTCTATTCCATTATTCAAAATAAAATATTTAGATTACTACTGATATCTAATATTACTAAAATATTTAAGCATAACATTGAGACAGATAAAAAAAATGAGAGAAAAAAAATATATATCTACAATAAATCCTTTCCATTTGCTACCTTTTGACCTTCATCTATATCGTTGACGAGAGACACAAAATATATCACTTTTTTTTCTTTTTTCTTTCGCGCACTTAAATATTAGCAATTCATGAATATCCATGATTAAGATTCGCGCACATTCACTTTTTATTTCACAACTTGAGTAGTAATAATTGTAGGATCACTCGGTGTTGAATCACTACCATAAATGATGTTTCTTCAAACTTAGAGGCACTATGGAATTGTAGGGTCATCGGATGGGATACTTTCACTGGTTTCAGGGGACACTCTCCAGCCATCGTCCTTCCTTCCTTCCATCTTTCAGGCGCGACGAGGTACAAGTAGTACGGGTGGAAAATCGCCATCCTTCCTTCAACGTTTTTTTCACTGCCGATTTTTTTCTCCTCCGGGGTTGATGGAAAATTTCCACGAAGCAGTCAAAATGGGTAAACTTCCACCGCAAGAAGCAACTATCCTGTCGTCTTGTAATAACAGGGCTCCAACCCTGTTATTAGTGTTGTATTTAGCTTGAAATAATTGCAGTCATAAGCCATCAGACGTTCTAAACAGGTTTATTAAATGTAGGCTGGCATTGCTAACAGTTGACGTCCAAGCTCCCTACGGGAGGGGAATGGACAAGACTCCGGACAATTCCGGCACAGCTTATCAGGATCACATTATGATGAAAAGGACACGCAAAACAATGCGTTCTTAGGCTTTATACCAACCTAGATTTGAAGTAAAAAGGCACATTCGTACATTCCTTGTATCCTTACGCATTAAGGAAAATCATTTCTGCTTCCTTATATGGTAGTGAAAAAGGGCACGATTCTATAAATAACTCTTCCCTTGAAATATAAATCTATTTATATTTCAATGGTATGTTTTTAGCCTTGAATTCCCAAAATAGAATCTCTCTACGCTTATTCTTTAACAAAGACATTTTATGAAAACGAAAGAGATTTAATGCTTTTATTAATACAAAAGTATTTACTTATTGTATTACATATATATATATATATATATATAATTTATACTTTAACATATATATATATATAATATATACATATATACATAACCAGTTTTTCGGTTAACTTTACTTTTTTGTATTTTTTTTTACTATATTTGTGGTAATTCGAACTATAGTTTTGAAATTTCGAATTTCCGAGAGAGATCAGTTTAAATGCAGTATATTTTGATTTCATTAACCAGAATTATGTTTTTTTTTTTGAGAAATGTTATTGCAGTACAACAAGGTAATTTTATCAAGACTTTTTTCTCCGTGTATGCGATGTGATATAATAATGAAATAAGGATTCTAATTTTAATGTATAATTCAAAACTTAGCAAATATATGAAAATACTACATTTTATTAAACATACTTTGAAATACCCTTCTCTTTTTTAACACATTTTTCCCTTCATTCTATTATAAAAGCATCGCCAAAATTAAAAAAGAAATTGAATGGAAGAAACGCCAAATCTGAAAAAAGTAAATAAGAAAATTAAACTCACAACAAATAGATTTTTGCTATCCATTTTAAACATTAAATTTTACTTAAAATGAAACAACAACAGCACATTATTTATCTCTCCATCATCTAATATATATAATATTGAAGAAACTAACTGACCTTATTTATGTGAAAAAAATATTTAAATTCCATTCCTGTCTCAAATATATGGTTTCCATTTTGGCGAGGAAAAGAACAGATCTCGCAGAAACTGCCACTACGTATCACAATTCTTTCCACACGCAAGTATTTCTATCAGAAAAATAATACAAAAAACGATTTTTTTTCATAACAACATTAGAAAAAAATAATACCTGATAATGTTGATTCCTGTGGTTCATGCTACAGCGAAGTACGAAATTGATGTTGTGACAAAAGTGATAGATAGAGCATAGCGGGCAGTTTTTCTTTTTCTTCTTTTTTTTCTTTTTTTAAAGATTATTTTTATTTCTTTTTTATAACACCGTCTCGGGAGTTTAAAATAAATAAAAAAAGAGCTTCGATGTAAATAACTATGAGGCTACGTCAATATCAGTTATGCCCCGGGGCATAGAAGAAATTGTCAAAAAATCACGCAAGTTTTTATCTTTTAACGGCAATAGGGATTTAGGTCAGAAACTTCTAAATATTGCAAAGTGCAGGCATGGAAACTTTTTCAAACCGAGATAAACATCGTGGTTGCATAAAATAAGAGCTTAAGGGTGATTTTCTTGATGTCTCAATTTCAAAACTTTATTGCACTCGAAACAAACAACTAAATATCAGGAAATTCTTGAAACGTGAAAAGACAGTTTATATATAGTTTTTTTTTTTTCTTAGATGCGAAAATTTCATTTGGTTTTTACACGGAAATTTATTTAAAAGCACTCGCCTACGCAGTTTAAACTTAAAGTTAGTTTATTAAGAACATTTAAGCTGAAAAATACTACTTAAGCTAATGGATTGGTAAACAATTTCACGTAAATTAATTCACATGAGAATAGTTTATTGCAAATACATATTTTTTGATCTATCTATCCATCTATATCTATATCTATCTATCTCTCTCTCTCTCTCTCTCTCTCTCTCTCTCTCTCTCTCTCTATATATATATATATATATATATATATATATATATATATATATATATAATATATAATATATATATATATATACATATATATATATATATATATATATATATATATATATATATATATATATATATATATATATATATATATATATATATATATATATATATATATATATATATATATATATATATATATATATATATATATATATATATGTGGGGAGCACTCAAAAAAATTTTTTGCAAAAATTACAACAAATAAAATAGAACACAATAAGTAAAAATAACATGAAAAAACTGAAAATAAAATAAAATAAAAATAAAAACAGTATAAAGCATAGACTATAAAGCGATTAGCGAAATCAGATGTACTTACATGGACGGGAAATTTTTCAAGAATGATTTAAAAATGTTTTCGCAACAAGATTGCCAGATTACAAAATATGAAAACAAAAGCGCAAATTGAGTGTAACTAGAGGGTTTTAAATATCTATAAATATATATATATATTAATCACAACTATTTTTTTGTTTTTCATTTACCTTTCAAAATACGGGAATATTACTGTTTGTTTAATTACTATTTTCATATAAATTTTTCATTGATCTGAGAAATTATTTTCTCGTCACATTATTTCAACTTATTTTAACGAGATTTTTACATTTATCAGAACATCATTTATTCATTTTAATCTTTGAAGTAAATAAATTGAGCAATTTAGTTGAGGTAATTAAATTTTATTTCGAAGAATTTTGAAATTATTTGGTATAATTCTCGGAAAATACTGCGACATTTATTTTAATTGAAGTTCAATAATTACATTGAATTTTTCAACTTAAAAATGTTAAATCATTAAATCCCATGAACTTGTATTTAAAAATACTGATTTTGTTGTTTATTTAGAATGTCTAATAAATTTAAAAAATATTTATTTTCATTTTGCAGGACAAAATACTGTGTCTTCATAATCAACGCCGATAGTATATCAGACCCAACATACTGAGTTCGCAGAAATTTTGAATTTCTGGTGAGTCAATTTTTATCTATTTACCTTTAGGCTTTTGATTACATTTTGCTATCATTTTTGAAAGCTTTTAAATTTTTCTCAGCTCCAAAAATTACCATTTATTATGTATTACTAATAGAAAAACAAAATTAAGACTGTATCTTCCTTTATATAATAAAAAAACTGTCGTCATTTTATGTGTGACTCTCAAAAGTTTGATACTTAAATTTGCAATTTTACATAAATAGTTGGCTGAATCTTTATAATACTGATTGTTTATTTTTCTATTATATTTAATACTACTGAACTTCCTGCAAACGTTGTGCTTAGAATGAATTATTCGATTAAAAACAGTCCTTATAATTAAAATGAACATGAAAAAAAGCAATTAGTACAAAAACTAAATTTTAAGTACGTAAATAATACATATAAAAACATGTTAAAGAAAATTATTAACAGTGCAAATTTGAGAAATTAAGTGTTTGGAAGTGTACTGTGTTTACAAAAGGTAATACTTTTTACTCGGAAAAAGATACCATTGTTTCATGCTGAATTTTATAATCATAAATTAAAAAAATGGTTATAAAATTATATCATATAATATAATTATTGGTTACAAAATATAAATTATAAAATTATGAATTATAATATTATATAACTAAATATAATATTTTTCTTTTATTTTGTTCTATATTAATACAAAATAATGAAAAGGTATAAAAAATATATTTTTGCATCAAAGGGGCAGTATCGCATTGAACTAAATTATTCTTTCTGAAACTTCATTACTTTATGAGATGTTAGAGCTTGAACGAACATGTTTTTCTATTTTGCATCTCATTAAGACCGATGCAATTTAACACAATATTATGCTTAAAGTTTCCTAATATTACGATCAACCTAGAGCTTATTTTTCTGTATTCCTGTATTCTTTCAGAACTTAACTACAATTATGATAAAATTCAAACCACAACAAATTAAGGTTGTAATAAATATGGACGATATTATTTTTTATTGTTGAAACGATTTTTCTGTGACATTAGATACTTTATTCATTTTCTTCTTATGCCGTTTTGAATTTTAAAGTGCAAGATATACGCAATATTATTTGAAGAAAATTTATTGGCTTTTAGGAAGTATCCGTACATCATTATTCATTACTTAATGACATCCTAGAGCTTGAACAAACATGTTTTTCTATTTTGCATATTATTAAGATCGCTGCAATTTAACAAGAAACTATTCTTTAAGATTCCAATATTACGATCAACGTAGAGCTGATTTTTCTGAGAAAGGATTGTTCACGTAATCTTTCAAAATTTAATTACAATTTTGATGAAATTCAAGCCATAATATCACATCTAATTAAGGATGCAATAAATTTGCACGATAAGGCTTAACGTTGAAACGATTTTTCTGCGACAATAGACACTTTATCCGTTTTCCTCCGATACCGTTTCGAATCATAAAGCATGATATATACCCAATATTTGAAGCAAATTTATTGGTTTTCGTGAAGTATCCATAGATCATAGTCTGAGTTATTGTGATCTATAATTTGATTTTATTCACTCTAGACTTAATAAAAGATATATTCGGTCAAAATGAGTCAAATATATAAATTCCTAGCATTCTATCCCGTTAAAGTGCATCAACTTTAGCCGAAAGGTGAAATATTTCCCCGTTTTATATTACAAAGTCAAACTGTTGAAGTGTCGCCTATACCAATTTAAATTTCGCTTAAGATAGCTCCTCTGGGAGTTCGGAAAAAATACTCCAAAACCCCTTTGGGTAAAACTTCATCACGCAATGATCTCATGGGAATAGAACTATAGATACAAACTGAACAAAAGTTCCAAATCGAAATAGAAGCTTTGGTGTATAATAGACTCATTTTATCCATAAAAATAGGCTAGTTTGCCCCTTCTATAAAGAATGAGAATAGTTATTTGATGATATATGAATCTCATTTATTTGAATGAAGTTTGATTTACACTGTTAGAAATTTCTTGGAAAAAAATAGTTAAATAACAAGTCATTTAATTGCTATTTTACGATATTCTAACGCAAAAAGTGAAATAACCATAAATGAGAAGGTATTCAAATTTTAACTGTGGGAAAAACTGCCTATTGACTTCTTTTACATAATACGGTTCAACAACTCGAATTTTATTGCATCAACTATACCCACCTAATGAATCTACTTGCAGATGTGTACACATTTCGGGAGAGCAAATCAGACGCTCTCATGACCGACAGAACTGGGGTTCAAGTCCCTGTGTTGGCACTACAATATTTCACTGATTCTGTTCAACACATGAAGAGTACCCAGTGTCATGCACTCCACAATTTGTGACCCTGGGATATTAGAAAACGATACTCTCATTCACTCATAGATGGCAGCACTATAAGGCTGCTAAATTACATCCAATACCCAGTTAATTTTCGCTTTTACGGTTTTGAAACCATGGTAGTTGTGAATGGTTAAAAAACCATAAAGGTAAAAAAGATTCTTCACCGTAATATTTACGGCTAATTGAATTTAGATACTGCTGTCGGTTATTTTAGCATAATTTCAGAATAAAAATTCTACCAGTGCGGAGTATTTTCAAAATCAGATAATTATAATAAAAATTCAAATCAATAATGAATTTATTTCAACAGTTTAATTTTAAAATACAATTAATTTGCTCTTTAAATTCTTTTACGATGGACTTTACTTTTAATTTACAATGAACGCTAATTGCAAACTATTATTTTAGATGCATTTTGCGTTTTTTAGAAATATTTAAAAGTGAATTTATATATTTTTAAAAAAAAAAATGAACCAAGCATAGTTTATTTTAAATAAGGCTAACATATAAACTACATTGCGTGCCCTAATAAGGTTATTGCAATCATTAAAAACATTCTACAATTTTGTTCACGTTAAATATAATTATTTACATGTACTTATCTTTTTTTAATTGTTATTATGTTATTATTACTTTGCAACTGTTTATTATTATGCAAGATAATAAATTAATATCCGTCTTTCAAGAAGAAATAAAAGTTTTATTGAATATTTTATTTTATAATGCTTTTACTAATGCACTTGAAATGGCCTAAAATAATTATCAAATAATAATTTTATTTTCAATAAATTGCAAGATTTTAGGTCATTTTACATTATCTGCAATAAATCTTATTTTAAATCCTTCGCAAAATTCTCCTCTAGTGCCATTTATTTAGTTTAAAATTTTTATCTTTTCTCAGTTTTGAATTTTTTTTTATTTTATTTATTTTGCATGATTTCAGAAAATTTTGCTTGAAACATATTTTTGTCATTTTACTTGAAATATATAAATTTAGATGTTTTGTTATTTATATATTTTGATATTTCTTTTTATATTTTTTTGTTTGTTTTGTTTTGTTTAGGCAAGCAAATAGGGTTTTGGTATTGAGCAATTTTTGAGTCCTAGAAGATGAATATTTAACTCTTCTTTTAAAATTGATGTAAATGTATTTTTCTTTTTTTGCAAAGTAATAAAGAAGAATAAAAAAAAATATTTATGGTTTTCTCATTATAATTTAATCATGCTTCTTTTATTATTTTAAATTTTTTTTTAAATTTTGCTTCAAAAGCTTTCGTTCAAAAATATATTATTTAGTAAATATTAGTAGTTTTGTAAATACTAGTAGTAGTCTATAATTTCTCTTAACATTTAATTAATATTTCCCAATGTGATATAATATTTTGCATAAAAAATTATTTCACTCCTTTCAGCGCATTATTTTATAAAAAAATATCTTCAAAACACGTATCTATTATAAAAAAAATTATTTTAAAAATTAATTTAACACAATTGCACAGTATTTTGAATTTAACTAAAGCAGTTGAAAATAAAAATCAATTCATTTTAAGACTCATTTGTCAATTTTTTCTCAGATTATACAATGCATTTTTTTAAATAACCTTAACTTCTTAAATTGGAGCTAAATTTAAACAATCTCTATTTGTTATAAAACAATCCTATGAAAATATATTCAGCCTTAAAAAAAAACAAAAAAACTACTTTATGATTCGTCTGACATTCGTTATTCCGAATTTGAGAACAAATCGATTAATATAAATGAAATAATTAAGTTTGATTGCCCGTATTTTAGGAACAAATAGATATTTTTGTAGATTAAAGTAAAGTATAAATTTCATAAAAATTACGAATTTTTCTGTCTTTAATTTTAAGCGTTCATTTATTTCGCAGATTTTTTTATTAATTTACATCGCAGATTGTTTTTTCTCGTTGTTGTATTGCGTCATTCTAAGTTGAAATTGAACAAACGCTTCCTTATTCAGATGTGTAGAGGCTTTTATTACTGAGGCATTTATTGTGTTATGGTAAAGTGACGAAAAATAATTTTAAATCAAATTAGGACTTAATAGAATTGCATTTAATGTCATGATTTTCTATAATTTATTATATGAGGTTTCATTTCCTTTTAAATACAGAAAATGCGTTTTATTTTCCAATTGAATATTTATAGTTATTATTTATTTATTTTCAATACTTTTCAGATAATTTTGCTTTAAGTATTAATCATCTTTTTCAACAAAATGATTTTAAGAAATTACATTATTTTTGTTGATTTAATATTATTATTACAATTTCTTATTAATTTTAAGTTTATTCTTTTGAAATATTCATAACGTTTTTTAAATTTTAATTTCATTTTTTGTGAGTAAAACAAGAATTATCTAAGAACAATACTCACCTAAAGACTAGCGCTTACTCGAAAAAAATTGAGGGCTTTGCAGCAACCGTCGCTAGATATTTTATTCAAAAGAATAATACTCTTCAAAAAAACAATATTTATTGAATCATGCAAAAATAGATTTGAATTTTATTAGTACCTATACATTAATAGGGAAAAAAATTAAATAAATTTTAATGAAAAGAATTCAACAATGCATTTTCAAATTATTAATATTTTCAAAGAATACTAAATAATGAAAGTCTTAATCTACAGTAAATTTTAATTAAGCACGAAGCAAGATTAAATTTCTGACTTAGCATTTATTTATTTAAAAACTTGTAAAGAAATTTAAATAGTAGTTTTAATCCCTTTTTATTACCTACTAGCTAAAACGTTGTTTCATTATAATTTTAAATAAAAATACTTTTATTTCGTATAAGTTAGTTTCCACCTGCTTCAAATATTTCTTTCTTTTTCTTTTTTAGCCCTTCATTAACAAAAATATTATTTAGTGTTAGTTTAATCTTTTTATTCCCAAGTTATTAAATTGTATATTTTAATTAATTGAGCGCTTTTTTAAGTATTTAGTTTTTTGTTTGAAAAACTCGCTTTGTTTCTTCCATTAATTAAGCGTGTTATAAACTGTACAAAATAAAAATTGCTTTCATTAATATTAGGTCATTGATTAAATTTATTTGGATAGTATTATTAGATAAGTAAGTTTTTTAGTTTCTTTTTTTAATTTTGTAAGCCTGCCTTTCAAAATTTGCATGTTCATATGAATTATTATTAATTTCGATAAGTATGCGTGTCTTTTGCCATTAGTTGGGTATAAATTTGCTTTATCTACTAATTTTACTAAATTATTTTCATTTTTAGTAAATTGTTTTTAATTTTATATATTTTGACTATCTATTTAAAGGTATATGTTTCTATAGATATTCAAAATTCTTTTTTTAAATGAAACATTGAAAATTATACCTTCTTAATGTATGGAAATATCGAAAAAAATTTGTTCATTCATCATTATAGTGAAAGTAGTAAGTAATTTGATATAGCGATATAAACTATAGTCTATAAACTATTGTTTTTTCATAGTTCTGTATATTGTATTTTTAAAAAACTTGTTTAAAACTGTTTGACGCATCTTTAAAATAAGAAACTAAGAATCTTTTTACATTCTGAAAAATGTTTTATTGCTTTTCAGTGACACATCTTTAAAAGAAAAATCTAAGAATATATTTGCATTTTGAAAACTTTTTTATTATTTTTCAGTGACGCATTTGTAAAAACAGATTATAAATTCCTTTAAATTATATTGCAATCTGTCTTGTTAATATATTTTCACATTTTACAAAGAAAGTAGGCATTCTCGAAAAAAATTTACTTTTTTTCATAAAAACTGCAGCCTTTATTCCCAATATCCTCAAAAAAACTTTATTTTTAGACTGGAATAAAATTATGTATTGTTGTGATATGCATTTATGTTTTATATTGCGAATAGGCAGTAATATTGAAGCAATATTGAGGTAAGTATTTACAGTAATTTAATCATAGCAGACTTTTAATGTTACATAACTCCATTAAAAAATTATTATTTCAGTTATGAAGTTCAAAGTAATAGGTTTTTGTTCTTTGTTATTCTAACATCTTAATTCAATTTTCTCAAGACGGCATATCAATTTACTTACTTTTCTCACTTTATTTGGCTACTACACTGAGAAGAAAGGTAGGGTCAAAACTACCAGAAGTTTGCGAAATTTAACGTATTTCTGGCTCAATGTCATAAACGAAAAGCTCGGCAAATTTTACCGACGTGCTTTGGTAATAACTTTGGTTAAATTAACAATAGAAATGTTGTTTCATAGTATTTTTCACTAAATATGCGATAGTAAGAGTTATAAATTTAAAAAAAAGAAATTCAGGTAAACCATTATCATATGACCATTAAAATTACCAAATGAAGCGTTTAAATACCGTAAATGCTGGTTTTATTAAACTGACCAGTTGTTTCTTTTGCCATAAATGTCATTACTAAACAGTACGGTAATTTGTATCTCAGTGTGGAATTTCAACGTACACTGTAAAATATGACTGGATTATCAAAAACTTTCTTCGTTTTTGCCGAAACCGCTTCCTGGTATATGCTATGAGCAAAAACTGTGTCAAAGTGATGAACTAACTATAGTAACTTCTTCGAGGAAATGAATTTAATCAAAATTAAGGATATATTTCATCGATCTATTTTTTTCTCACAATAAAACTTGTAATATGCTTGACAACCAGACAGAACAATCGATTTTTTCCACTCTTTATTTTTGATCATCAACATCGTTTCGTCATTCTATTTAACAATCTCTCCCAATACTAAACGAAAAGATTTCAAATTGAGGAAATATTTTAGTTATGAATTTTGTCATACATTCGTCATAAATCACATTATTTCGTGATGAAATTATTCTCAAAATTAACAAAATACTGCTCATAGATTGCTGAATAGTCAATATTGAGATTTTTATTTCAGAGAGTGTATATGCTTACTCATAGATCATTTTTCACATGACAAAAATCACTGATTAGCATTACTCTTGTTAGTATAATTTTTAATGGTATATAGTTCCTCGTTTTGTAGTCTTTGCAGAAAAATCAGTTCCGAATCATTAAAGATAAATTTTCGTGTAAAAAATTTTTCAAACCGTAAAATAACTAACGTTATCTTGTGACTTTACACAAATATGTCAAACTCAGATATTCTGTGAATAAAGAAATGAAAAATAGCTCCAGAGGTAATTTATCAGCATTATCTAAGGCGCATTAATGCAGAACTTTTCAGAACAACAAAAAATGGTTTGCTGAACGTGAAAAATAACATCGAATATTAATGGAGTCTTTTTCAAGATCAAAAAAACATTGCCAAAAAATTGGGCAAAAAAGAATTCTTTTTCGAATAAATATATAGCTTTATCAGTTCGTGGTTTGCAAATATGTAAAAAAATATTAACTAAAACGGAAGAAAGTATGTCTCATAGATTTCTCTAAGAATATTTCAACTTTCCAGAAAAAGAAATATACAGTCGATTACTTTCTATGTTTACTTTTACAGCTGATATAATATCAAGCGTATAAAATATTTTAAAATTCTATCTGTAAAAATGTGTCAATTGGATATATATAAATATATCTACCAATCTATCTATCTATCTATATATAGAGGAGTGTCGGGTAGCCCCGCTCACTTAAGGAGTATTGCTTATATTTCTGTATAATATTGAATAATAATCAATATTTTTGTATGTTTCTATTGTTTTATAATCTAATTAAATAATGCAAAAGGAATAACCAAAAAAAAAAGAATAGTTTAACTTAAAAAATAGAAATTTGAAAAATTTGACTACTGCATTCAACATATTTTCAAAACTATTATTGTTTACCATGTTACCAGCGGCATAAATACTTGAAACTTTGAAAATAATCTTTTTTCAATATAACAATTAATGTCCGATGGCCCATTGACTTGAAAAAATATTCTATACATATGAAGACAGTGGGCGGGGGTACCCGACACTCCCCTATATATATATATATATATATATATATATATATATATATATATATATATATATATATATATATATATATATATATATATATATATATATATATATATATATATATATATATATATATATATATATATATATATATATATATATATATATATATATATATATATATATATATATATATATATATATATATTACTATATATATTACTATATATATATATTACTATATATATTACTATATATATATATTATATATATATATATATTACTGTTTTATATTATTATTTTTTTTACTTAAAATAGTGGACAAAATTTTAAAAAAAAATTCTAGGAATTTCAATATTTTTATATTCAAAATAGTGAGCTAAGTTTAAGTTCAAATTTTTATTACTTAAATATTCATAAACTTAAGTAAACTTTAGTTCTTTTGGAAACAAAAGAAATTCTGAGAAAGAAAAAAAAGGTTCCTATATATATATATATATATATATATATATATATATATATATATATATATATATATATATATATATATATATATATATATATATATATATATATATATATATATATATATATATATATATATATATATATATATATATATATATACTTGTCAAAGAATTTTTAAGCAAAAATTTTATTTTAAAAAGTTTATGCATGAAGCAAATATGGAGTAACAGTTCAGTTTCTGCGGTTTAATTTTTTACTAATACATACAGTTCAATAACTTATAAAAACACTTCTCAATCCTTTCTTAAATGAAACAATTGGTTTTCTTTTCCAGACTTTTTATGCATAGTTTACCCTAATAGCGAACAAGGAAACAAAATAACACACTAAACTGTTTCAAAATAGAAGAAAAAAAAGTGTTGCCAATTATTTTCTTTAAAGAATGCTTCGAAGAAAACCGACAAAAAGAAGCAAAGAAAACGACAATTGCACCTAAAACTACATTATGCGGATCAGTGGGCATAACTGAAAGCTAATCAAGTGATTCTAAATGTCGAACAAAGATAAACTCCATTCAAAATCCCTAAACGGTAAAGGGCTACACCACTCTAAAATATTTTTAACGCAGTGAACTGTACAGCTGTGAACTGAAGGCACCAGATTTATGGTGTTCTTTATGTTTTACTGTAGAAGGCAGTTTATGTGTGTAACAGCTGGGAATCACGAGTTTCTGGTATTTTCCGAAGTGGGTTTTAAAGGATTTTTTGTGATTTTAGAGTAGAAAGACCTCGATACTTTACGAACATAATTTTGTCGTAACTAACCGAACATTTACTGTAACCAAGTCAAAAGTAAATTGCCTTGAAATAAAGTATCGTCAAAAAGGAATAAATTATTTAAATCATGAAAATATTTTATTTCCGAGCTGAAATTTTTTTTAATATGCATAAAATGTAGGTACATTTTTTTTCTTTCTTAGAATTTCTTTTCGTTGCAAATAGAACTTAAAATGATAAATATATAAATTATGAAACCTGTAACACTGCTTTAATATTTCTCATTATTCACAACAAAAAATAATTTTAAATGTATATATATATATATATATATATATATATATATATATATATATATATATATATATATATATATATATATATATATATATATATATATATATATATATATATATATATATATATATATATATATATATATATATATATATATATATATATATATATATATATATATATATATATATATATATATATATATATATATATATATATATATATATATATATATATATATATATATATATATATATATATATATATATATATATATATAGGAACCTTTTTTTTCTTTCTCAGAATTTCTTTTGTTTCCAAAAGAACTAAAGTTTACTTAAGTTTATGAATATTGAAGTAATAAAAATTTGAACTTAAACTTAGCTCACTATTTTGAATATAAAAATATTGAAATTCCTAGAATTTTTTTTTAAAATTTTGTCCACTATTTTAAGTAAAAAAAATAATAATATAAAACAGTAATATATGAATAAGTAAGAAAAATATGCAATATGATAGGCTTTATTATTGTTAATAAAGTAATATTAATTCATAAATTTTTTCAAAAATTGCTATTAAAAGCACACATTTAATGGAGTATGGGGTAAAATGGCTAAACTGCATTATAGCTCTAATCTGCGAAATTACATTTAAAGTTTATCGAAATGTTTATGAACATCTATATAAATTTTTAAAATATTTTTGGAAGATTACAAGATGATGAAATTGAAAATTCAAAAGTTCTTAAATTAAATTTCCTTCATTTTTCAGCACGGCATCCTACAATGTTTTTAGAAAATATAAGCAATAATATATACATTGATTTGTTCATATTACTGTCATAATTGTTGCTTGGTAAATTAAGTTTCCGTGGAAAGAGAAAATATAAAAATATCCCCTAAACAAAGACAAAAGTATCAGTAAAAGAGTAATATATAACTGGGACGTAATATTTTTTTTTATCAAGAATATTTATAACTATAGTATTACTTAAAACTATAGTATTACTTAAAACGAGAGTTCATCACTATTTAATACTTCAAATTTAACAACGCAATTCAGTTTTTTTTCAAACATGTCTTGCAGTTTGTTTATCAACTCAAATGACTATTATGGTGTATATAGCAATTCAGCAATTTTGTATATAGTAATGGAGTATGTATTAGTCGTAGACAGATTGTACACTAATGAGATAGCAAGGATCACTTCAATAAGTCTATCAAATGAAGTCGGCACTTTGCAAATAGCCTGATTCTTCAATTTACCTACGATGTATACACCAACATTGAAGCTAAAATATTTTCAGCAACACAAGACGCAGTATAAGGAATATAATGATCAAAGTAATATCAATAATTTTATTATTATTTTTGTCATATAATGATAATAATATTATGCTGATAATAATAAAATGATTTTTATACAAATATAATATCGATATATATAATTAAATTACATGATATAAATACATCATCAATACTAATTCACAATTGCATCATCAACACTAATTCACAATTGTATTTACTAGATGCTTGGTCTTAAGGCATTGTCATACATAAATAGGTCTATGAAATTAGCAAATCAATTTATTATACCATACTTACAAGCCTCTTGAATTTTGGAGTACTCCGGTATCATGAGGATATATGGAAGATTGATGTGATCAATGTATGCTTAATTTGAAATACAACAGAGTAATTATGGCACCTACAATTAATGATAATAAATGAACTTCAAATTCAAATGCTATGTTAATTGCTCAATGTTTTTGAATAGAAATCTACCCACGTATAATTAAATAAGTGACCTGTTAAGTATATAGCATAAATTTTCTTAGACAGAGGATATATCTACATTTATTCATGCATGTATATTATATATATATATATATATATATATATATATATATATATATATATATATATATATATATATATATATATATATATATATATATATATATATATATATATATATATATATATATATATATATATATATATATATATATATATATAAACTTTTCCATGAATAATTAAAATTATTTCAGTAAAAAATAATTATAAAATGATTTAATATTATTTAGTTTATTGACACGGGGATTCTTTATTGAGAAACAGTGCTTCGTTTTTTTCTTTTAATTTAAGATTTAAATACAAAGTAAGTAACTTACAAAAATTAAACTTTTTGTTGATTTCTGTTACAAAACCTGTTATTAATTTTCCCTTTTTTAATCTTACCAAGCTGAACAGGAAAATAATCAGATGCGTTTTTTTTTCCCGATTTTGTTTTCTCCACAGTTCTTTCTCCCTACAACTTATTTGTCCATGAGATACGTTTGCCGACTATGTGAACATGTGAGGCAAATGAGAGTAAGAACATACGTTTATTTTATTCCCAGAAATTTACAATTATTGCATTATTTTTTCTATAATACTATTTATTTTTATCATTAATTATAATATTTAATAAATTAAATATTAATTCAATCAATTATAGTTATTAGAGTTTTAGTAAAGTTCATTCATAGTTTTTGTAACTTTTTTTTGAGAAAACAGTGTCGGGCCTTGGATGACCTAAGGATGATTTACCGAACCCAAAACAACAATATAATTATAAAAATATCCATAGCTTTAAGACAATTTATCAATAAAAAGTATTGAAGACTTTTTACTAAGTCTATAAATGTTAAATATTAGTGAAATGTGCAAATATTCTTGAATAAATAACGTTTCATATTCATATAAATGGCCAGATCTGCATACTGTAAAAAATTACGGATAAAATTACGGTATAAAGAACCGGCACTTTGGGTGCGTCATCCGTATAATCCATTTTTTCCGTTAAGTAGTATACCGTAATTGTTACAGTAATATATATTTAATAAGAGTGATTCAGTAATTTTACAGTACTTTTTTTGTTTCGTAGCATGTTCCTGTAAAAAGTAGTGGCACCCTAAGTGTCAGTATTCTTACTGTAATTTGATCTGTAAATTTTTACCGGACAGAATTATATACTTTTTGAGATTGACAATAATGAAGAAAATGTAAAGGAGTGTAAAGGTTCATTTTAGTAAATTTAAGAAATTCAGTTTATGAAAACATAGATATATGCTGACAAATACACAAAAACATATTTTCTAACCTTAAAATTTCGTGCGTTTTAAAATATTTTAATTTATATGTGAGTTATTAATTGTGTATTTTTTTCTGAGGTACTCAAAGCATAGTTTGTAACATTAAATAAGACATTTGTCATTAAAATTATTGCCTTTTTGCACATACAATTTTTTCCAATAACAATTTAAAAATGATAGCAATTTCAAGTTTTACAAATACAACTCTATACTTATATATGCTGATTAATGGTAAACAGTCAGTCACACAACTGTTCAAATCGAAACTAAAGTGCACATTAAATATATTATTTAAAAGAAAGTTTTGTTAGGAATAATTGAAAAAATTTAAGAAAATATGTTAATAATTGAGTAACAATCAATTGAAAGAAATATAAGTAAAGTATTAAATTTCAAAAGCCACACATTTAAAATATGTAACTTTTACTATTATTTTCATTTACGGGCATCGAGAAAAAACAACTTTATTTCTGTAAACCTATAATTGAATGTTTTGTAAAAATATTCTTATTTTAAGCACGAAAGAATTCCATCGCGAATGCTAAAATACAAAAAACAACAAAAGTAATATCATGTTTTTAATATTAAAGGACATTTTATGACATTTTCTTTACTTTGCGCTTTCCTTCATAAGGTAATTAATGATATTAATTATGCATTTATAAAAAAAAGAAAAATTATTATAAGCAATTACGTATATTACATTTGTGCAATTTTATATTATTAAAATATACTTTAAGGGGGACAAAAATAAATTCGCTTGAACATGACAGAAGAGTTGTTTTTTTTTCTTCGTTTCACTTTTTATATCCACTGATTCTAATTATAATTAATGATAAATCAATTCATCATGAATTATGTATACTTTCTGGAGTGTATCAAATACTTAAGTGATTACGTTATCTTATCACAAACGAAAGATAGTCACCCATATTGAAAAAATAAAAACAAATACCAAACGACATATACTAAATTCCTGTAAGGAGAGTACAAAATGAGATCTATACATTAATAAATGACTTAATTAAGTAAATTTGTAATTAAATTTATTTCTATCTAGTAGTAAAGTGGAATTATGCAAATGGAATTATATATGTTTGCTTAATTCATTACTGACACTTTATTGTTTTATGCGTTTTCCGTTTTTATAGTTCAATGAATTTCTGCTCTTTTTATTTGCTTTAAACATATTTATTTTGAAAAAAAAAATGTGTCATATCTTTGCTTTTTTTCCAAAGAATTTAAAGAACGAATTTTTTAATTATAAATTTTAACAAACATATATATGGTTTGAAAAAAAAGTCAAGTATCGTATTATTGTAAATATATAATAAAACTAATTTTTTATACTTGATTTAATTAGCAATGAATTAAAACCACTTAATTAAAAAACATTTAATTCAAAACAAAGCACCAAAAATATTTAATTAAAATCAATTAATTACTAACATCTATTTAAACATATTTAATTTAAAAACAATAAATTCAAAAACACTAATTTTTCTTTAATATTCAAATTAAAATATTTTTTTTCATTTTTGTTAATTATAATTATATATTTTAACGCATTGCTTTTAATCTTTTACTACTCACTGTGTTCCAGATTGTCTTGAACAAACTTATTTTTTATCATTTTGTGTTATTTTATGAAAGTTTTGTAAATTGTTTTAATAGTAAACTTGACTTTAAGGTGTGTGGTTTCATATTTATTTTGTTGTTCTATAAAAATTAACATACATTGACTTCGTTTGAATTAGCTTTGAATTTCTAATTACTAGCATAATTTACTCAAAATAATGCTTATAATTACTGTTATTTTCAGAAAGCAAAATCATTATAATTTTTTTTTTTTTGCTTTGCTTTTAACACTTTATTATACGTTTTTTTTATTGTTTTTACGAAACGCTGCTTCATAAATATAGTTTTAAATTAATTTATTTTGTAACGTTCTGCCTGTTGCAATTGTTTTCGTAAAAAAAATCACAAATTATACTTTCTTTTAAAAACACTATTTTGTATTTTACGCATTCATTTTAAAAACTGCTATTTAAACTAATTAATTATCGAAACATTAATTTTAATACTTTTACATTTCAATCCGCTTCATATTATTATAAGCATTTAATTTAGAAATAAGTTTCTATGCCAAATCTTTAAAGTCTAGAGATTGTATCATTAGACAAATACATCGGAGGTTCGAATTTACATACAGGATATATATATATATATATATATATATATATATATATATATATATATATATATATATATATATATATATATATATATATATATATATATATATATATATATATATATATATACAGAGAGAGAGAGAGAGAGAGACAGAGAAAAGATAGATATAGATGCATATTTATCTTACATTAAAATTATTAATAATAATGTAAATGCATAAATATTCTTTACTTTCCCTGGCTATGCTGTTTAATTATAAATAAGTTTTTATCAAAATTCTACCTTTTCAGATGGTCAATGAATATTTCATAAAAATGACATTTATTTACGCAGTAGGGAAAGATCGTTGTGCTGCCTCATATATATCGATTCCTCTATCGATATCTTCATCCAATTTATAATTCTCGTCGCTTAATGAAAAGCTGTATATTAAATTGAATAAAAATGTATAACAAAAGAAATCTTATCAATTTGGAGAAAATTATGCCTGCAATTATCATCTAAATGTATTCCGCTCAGATATCAGACTTCTTTTTCTTTCGATTTTCTTCGTAAAGAAAATCAATCTCAGTTTGTTCATAAAAAGAATCCAAAGAAGAATCGTTAAAGTCTGGAGATCGCATCATTAGACAAATACAGCGGAGGTTCGAATTCTTTTCTTTATGTTGGAACATGATGGAAAACCAAGTGCATAAAATTTGCAAGCAAAAATGTACGACTTATAAAGAGACTTTGCATATAGATAATGATGATGCTGGAACACGGGAAACAAAACCATATTTATGTCGCAGAAAAACTCACGTCAAAGTTGTACAACAGACAATTCTCTAACAATACGATGTCTTATTATATTTCTTTCCTGTCTTTCATGTACAGAGAATTCTTAGAGGTGTTTCCATCGAAGAAAAAAATATATAACTCTTTTTTCTTTTCGATATGCATATTCTATTTGGTATTCTTAAAGATAAAAAATAAATATATATGTTCCCAAAAATGAATGGGTTGGTTTCGCGAGTCTACATGAACAGTTTTCTTATCCTCCCTCGAAACGTTTTTCAACTTATAAGAAGAATTTTCGTTCACTTTTTATTAAAACATAAGTATTATTAGCCGTTAGTTTCTTGACATTTTTCTTTAGAGAGCAAATAAATAATGCCAATTATTTCATTAATGTTACTTAGACTATTATGTTCAAATACTTTAAAATCTTAACATAGCCTATTTAATTAAGTATGCATGAACAGATAATTCCAAAATGCGTTTCTATCGAAGAAAAAATAAGCTGCTTTTTTTTTTCTTTTCCATATGCATATGCTATTCAACTTCCTTTAAAAAAAATTTAAATATTCCTGAACCATGGAGTTTATATATATATATATATATATATATATATATATATATATATATATATATATATATATATATATATATATATATATATATATATATATATATATATATATATATATATATATATATATATATATATATATATATATATATATATATATATATATATATATATATATATATATATATATATATATATATATATATATATATATATATATATATATATATATATATATATATATATATATATATATATATATATATATATATATATATATATATATATATATATATATATATATATATATATATATATATATATATATATATATATATATATATATATACTTAACTTTTCAGCAAAACATGCATCAAATTTATCTTTAATTTCATTATCTTTTCCGTTAGACTTCAAATAGTTAATGCCAATAATTTAATTTATGTTTCTTTCACTATTATGTTCAAGTACATTAACATTTATACTCTGTTAAAAAATCCGGTTCAAATTACGGTAAAAAAACCGACACTCGAGGGGACAGTACTTTCTACCTTAAAACTCATTTTTCCCAAAACATGTTACGGAACAAAAAAACTAAATGTACTGTAATTTCCACAGTAATAATTGCCGTAAAATGACTGAATCACTCTAATTAGGTAGATATTACTACATAATATATATTAATTATTACTATATAATAAGTAAATATTACGATATAATTTTAACTGTCAAAATCAATTTTACGGATGATGCAAACTGACGGTACTTTATACCGTATTTAATTCAGAATTTGTCACAGTAAAGTTCAGTTTATTTTACTGTGTATATCTCATGTATGCCGAAAATTCTAAAAGTAGTTTACATAAAATAACAAGAGTCATATTATTTTTTTGAGATGCATATTCTATTCGGTTCTTTAAATTTAAAAAGAATAATTAAATGCTTTCTTAAAACTAAATGGGTTAGTCTCATGGGTTTATATGATCAATTTTCTTATCATCCCACTCTCTATTTAGAGTATAAAACGTTTTTGTTTTTTCTTAAATGAACTAAAATGCATAAAATTAATCGTTGCTATCTTGTTTTTTAAATTGTCTACGTTATACCGAACATCAAATTTATATCTCTTTAATTACTATTCTCCTAAAAAAACAAAATAAAAAATAAAAAAAGTTAATAAAAAAATAGAATAATGAAAAAGTAAAATTAAAATAAAAAAAATTATTTTAAAAGAAGAAACAATTAAAAAAATAACAAAAATACTCTTCACAACGTTAAAACTTTTAAAATATCTTACTACTTAATGTTACTTGTGCGCTGATTACTTGAAAATATTTTCAATCTTCAAAAAATACCGCACAACTTCTTCTTTTTTGATGTTCATGGTCTATATAGACTTTAAAGTGAGAAAATAATAAATATATATGCTTTAGGAAATGAAAAGGTATTTTTCACAAGTTCATATAACTGATATACTTATTCTTATTTTAATTAATTATTCATATTTTTTTTATTTATTAGCTTATAGAAATTAACTTTAGTTAGATTTCTATCAATTAGTTCATCTAAATAACTGTAAAACATCAATATTATACCAATTATCATCCAATTTTATGATACTTAAATTATCATTAAGCTTGCCAAAATTCAAAAAATAGGTTACGATTCTTTATGCATGTAATATTGAAAATTATTTTATTACTTTTACTTGATTAAAGTTTATGAATCTGTATGTTTTTAAATCTGAATTGTTAAAAAATTAATTTAATTAAAATTAGTTACCTAACAAACCTTAAATTTCATTTCTTCTTTAATCTAAAATGTATAATGTATTCTAATTTATAATTTAATATAATCTATAATATTTTTCCTTTTTATTTATCATTTCGAATCATTTTAATTTTTTTTTATAAAAAAGCAATCAAAGATTTATTTATAGAATCATGGAGCTCCCTGTGTATGAATAAACTAAACATCAATGTAAGGAATGGCGACTTTTAAAAGGAAAATCTTGTTAACAATTGATATTCAATACTTAAATTTTTGTGACAATTCAATACCAAATTTTTGTGATTTCGTTAATACGACTTCACAAATAATAAAATACAATTGCCTTATTTCTTCAAATTAAGGAAAATTTTCCTACTTTCATGAGTAATATAGGTTTAATTCTAGACAGCGTGCTTCAAATATTTTCCACTAAAACACATTTTGCAAAAATAAATATCCAAAGCTGGCATTCCTTTTTTTATAAGTGCAGAAATCTTTATTTCACAAAAGAAAAAGTTACAGTTTAGAATAAAGTATATCTCTTTTAGTGTTCCATTTAACTAAAACAGAAATTCACAACATGTTGCTATCATTGGCGCTATATAGCCAAGCTCTCACATTCTTAGTTATTGTATAAAATAAAATGCAAAAAAAAAATCGTAAAAAAAGAGAAAGATACATTCTTTGAAGCATTTAAAGGAGGGATGTCCACCTAATTTGTTCCATCAGACTATATCACATTTCAAATTGTGTCAGATGCGGGCCAATTAAATTTCAACCGGAAAGGGGCTGGGGATCGGCTTGGCGACCGGATCCATCAACTTGTCCCAACTGTTCTTTACTGCGATCATCGCCGTTGTCGCCAATTCATTTTCAGAGTAAATTGAGCCTCATATCTCTTGGCAAATGCGGCCCACTTACGATTTCACTCTCACTTTACTGCTATTACTTCTCCCATACGACCGAATTGAATGGGAAAGAATGTTGCACTATATGGAACAGTTTAAAAAGTTTTGAAAGTTTTGGTTCTCGTTAATTTCACCTTATTTAAAATTAAATTGATAGAAGTAAATTTGATATGAAATAAACCATTTTGGAACAATAAAATTTTTATGTGTTGTCAATTAATAATAATACTAATTGTTATTCTTACACAGTTAAGTTGCTTTTATCCGTATTTAAAAAATTTTACCGGATTTAAAACATATGATTGCTATTCAACTTCTTCTTTTTGTGTTTAATTTAATATTATCGTCTATTAATAATTTTTATTTGTTATTATTGTTGTAGAGTTTTTAAACTTGGAATCTTGGATTTGGAGTTGAGATTAATGAATAAGGATAATTCAATTAAATAGAATAAAGTTTGTTTTTTTCTTTTAGAAAGATCAATTTAAACCTTAATAGTTACACCCGGGTTAAATCAAACAAAAAATTTATTAAACAAATTTTAATAAACTATATTAGAAATTAAATTGGGAGGATTAAAGATTAACTCTCTGATATTCATAAAATTAGCATATAGAACCCTTTGCAGGCACAGAGTTCGTAGATGCTCGTTTAAGTCTAAAAAAAAATACAGTTATTGTTAAAATAAAACACTCCGTGCATAGACGAACTTGGAAAAATCCATGTTTATTAGATGGAATTTTTAGAGCGTTTTTCTTAAATCCCTTAAACTGCGTCAATAATCTTTGTACTGGTATTTAAATTAAACGCAAAGGGCTAATAACAGTTTAGCATAACCAAAACTCATCTATTTCAAAGGAAATCAGCAAAATAAATATTTTTTGAATAATTGTTTATATATTAATATTAATGGTTATCTTGTAACAATAAAAAAAACTTCAACATCACAATAGATTGTTTTGAGGAAATACATCGTCACTTATAAGAAGCCCTCTATGAATTCATGTTTAATTTATGACATTCAAATATACATGATCATTCGAAGGAATTTTAAGTACGTTTCTCTTAAATCACTTAAACTTTGTTAGTAATATTTATACTGGTATTGAAATAAAACGCTAAGGCAAATAACAATTTAGCATAACCTAAAAACATCTATTTCAAAGAAATTCATGAAAATAAGTATTTCTCAAATAATTATTTACATATTAATATTAATGGTTATTTTGCAATAACAAAAAACTTAGACATTAAAATTATAAACATCAATATTTTTGATCTATTTATTCTATTGTCACTAACAGGAAGCACATACACAAATTCATCTTAAATTCATAACATTCAACTCTCTACATTCATTCTGATTGCATTAAACATTCATTATATGTTTCTGAAAGAAATTGAAAAGAAAGCAATGTAGAACAAAAAAATCATCTCGTCTTTGCATGAGTTTGAAAAAAGTAAACAAAGAACTAAACTGAAACACAGCAAAAGTCTTTTTCTTTACAATTAAGTTCCTTTTATCTGAGTTTATAATTCATATTTAATTTATTATATCAAATTATCTATAATCATTCTGATTCAATTTTAAGTATATGTTTTCCTAAAATACCGTATCTGAGCTTATATCTGTAGGGAAGAGTGGGGTCAATTGTAACATTTTTTACTTATCTATTTTTAACTAACAAAAAGTCCAATATATTATTGGTATTAATTGACAGACGAGTAAAGTAGACTATCCTCTACTAGAACAAAAAGTAAATATCTTATTTTAAATGTTATTATATTAGTTATTAACAATTTTTGACAGTCGTGCTCTTGTTACAATTGTCCCCACTTACGGGGTCAATTGTAACAGTTCATAAATTCAACTAAAACATAGTTAGTTATACATGTTATCATAGTTGTGATATATTTTTTATTGATCAAAATAGTAGTGATATTTTAGGAGTAAAAACCTAAGGGGAAAACCTTAGGAGCAGAGACCTAAGGGGTTAAACTTTGAACTTTAAGGGGTTAAATATTTCAATTTATGCTGTGAAAGGTGACAAATAAAATAATGCACATGCAACATAATATAAATGATATAGGAAACTATTGGTGGTTCTTAAAGAGTTAAGTGATGGTTTGTAAACATAAGATTACTTATTTTCAGCTGTTACAATCGTCCCTTTACATATTGTTGCAATCGTCCCCAAGACGCCATTTCAGCTTCATTTGTTAAAAACAATGTTAGTTAATTAACAAAACTATTTTTTTTATTTAAATGTTAATTAAGGTGTCCACTTACATATTCGGTTAATAATTTTTATTTGTTTGAACAAAGTTACTTTGTTACAATATAATATTCTAATACCAAAAAAAATACTGACGTAGCGTGAAAATATCTTTTGCGACGTAACTCTTTCAAATGTACATAGAAATGGTTGCCAGCAGGGGTGTACATGTAGATTTATTAAATATACCTTGTGCGCCACCTAGGAACCAAATCTTGAACCCGACACTCGAACTTTTTGCTCTGTTACAATCGTACCCTGTTACAATTGACCCCACTCTCCTCTACTGGTACATAAATAAAACGCATCGTGCTCGTTAACAATTAAACAAAATCAAAGAAGATTTTTCTATTTCAAGAAAAGTCAGCAAATAAATATTTTTTAATAATTATTTATATATTAATATTAATGGTTACTTTGCAACAATAAAAAACTTCAGCATTACTATAGAGACATCAATATTTTTGATCTACTCTATTGTCACTAACAGGAAGCACATATACGAATTCATCTTAAATTCATAATATTCAACTTTCTGTATTCATTCTGATTGCATTGAACATTCTCTATATGTCTGCGAAAGAAGTTGAAAGGAAAGCAACGTAGAACAAAACAAATCATCTCAGCTTCTTTGCATGAGTTCGAAAAGGTAAACAAAAAATTCAACTGAAACACAAAAAAAGTCCCTTTCTTTACCAAAAAGTCCCCTTTCTTCTCTCTTTTCCCTTTTAGCTGAGTTTAGATGAGAGACTACCATCAGCATTTTTTACAAACAACGAACACAAAGAATACAAGGTTGGTATTTTGGAATTCTAAATTCTGGAATACTCTCTCTTCAACTGAGATTTCGGAACTAAATGTACAATTTGAATAAGAAAGAACTAAACAGTATCTAAAAGTATAAAAGAACTGACTACCATTAACCCAAGTCACAAATGTACATTTAAAAGTCATTTCTTTTCTAGAAAAAGTATATACAATAAAAATAGAACGATAAAATGGAATGTTTTATTTGTAAGTTGGCATCAAAATTATGAAGCTTTTATGAGCTTTTAACTAATAACGTAACTAATTGAATTTGGCATGGATAAATAACTAATGAATCTTTTGTTGAATTATTTTATCCTGATAATATTTGGATACATTTTTAAAATTAAATATAATTGCTGATAAAATCGAATGACTAATTTTATTGGATTCAAATTATTCTAGTTAAATAATCCATTTTATCCCGTAAAGTATATTTCAAGTAGAACAGTTTAAAGAGTTTTATAAATAATCTATAATGTATTTATGCAGAGTATGAAGGAATTAATTATCATCATATTTTTTCATAATATTTATTGTTTCTGTGGCTATCAGGATGCAAAAAAACTTAAATTATTCGATAAATTTAAATTATACGAAGCATTACACATCAGCGGGTCAAAATTACTGTAAATACTACTGGCGGGAAAAAATAACTGTAACTACAAGTGCTTTTCAGGTAATTAAATGTATGTAATTATGTTAAATTGACTTCTATTGAATTATTTTCAATGAATTCGATAGCTTACTTTATATCCACTATCACGTCATGTGAAATTAAATGTTTTCTTTGTGAAGTGGCAACTGAACTAAATAAATTTCATTTAATTTAAATTATTGTAATTAACTTATCCATAATATTCGTTAAAATCTAAAAGAAACATATAAATACATAAAAGAAACGTTTGGGAGAATTCTATAGTACATTTATAAAGCGCATCAAAGTTTCAATAATTATCTTCATATGTTCGGTAATTATCGTTATGTGTTTTACTTAGAATAAATCATCTCAGTGAATTTAAATAATACTAAGTATAAATATATTAGTAACATATGAGCAAAAATTACTGTATATATCACGTTTGGAGTGAAAATTGCTGTAAGTACAGAGATTTTCAACTAATTAATAATTTGATATATAATTAGCTTAAATAAATATGACAGCTTTCTTCTCATCCACTACCACGCCACGACATTTTTTAATGTATATATTATCCAATTTTAAAACATTCAACATTGTTTGGTGGGATGGTACAGGAATTAGGGCATTAGCTTCATGTATCCAGATTCAATTCCACGCAAGACTGAGTGGTCCTGCACTAATACTTTTTCTAGGGACGTGGTGCCTCAGGTGATAGAGTGTTCACCTGCAAATAAGGTGAACTGGGTTCGAATCCCAGTGATGTCTGGTTGATACCAATTCCGCACCTGGCTCGCATCGACCACACTGATGACGTGAAATATTCTCAGAGTTAGACGGTTCACGGGCTAGAGTCCCCTTGCCGTCAGGCTACCTTTCGGAGTTTTTCGCTGTTTTCTTCTAAATGTAAGGCAAATACTGGTCAGTCCCATCACAAAGTCCTCCAAGAAGGCAAATTTCTTCCAATACTTGATCTAGGAGTTCCCTTGTCGTCTGGGACGGTTATAAAATAAAATATTTTTCCAATTTTAATAATTAAATATTTCGTTCACTGAGGAAAGCAATGGCAACCTAATGGGAAAGCAATGGGACGAAGCTTCAAAGCAAATTTACAGTGCATTATCAAACATAAAACTTAAATTCTGTGGAATATATACAGTTAGTCAAAAAAGTCTGCGTACATTGACAAAAGTAATATCAAACTCGAATTTAGAGGGCGAAAAAAACGGTTTTTCAAAATTTTATTATTTTAAATCCTTAACGTCAGTTAATAACTTTAAAATTATTTGACTAAAATATTTTCATGCCCAATAATTTATGCACACTAATTTTTAAAAGATAATTGGACAAAAATCAAGGGCAATAAAGTTTGCATACAAGCCAGAAGGGGAGTGGAATTTCTTATCTTAATTTTAAACTTCAAACTTGAGAATGGAAATCAGATAACACTTTCAAGGTCATTGAGCTTCAAATCTATTTTCGAGTTAATGGGAAGTTGCTAGTGCTATTTTCTTTGACGAAAATGTCACTTAATAAGGAAATTCCTTTAGCTACAAGACAGTTAATTATAAAATTGAGAGATGAAGGTAAAACTCTTCGCTATATGGGTAAAATAGTTAGGAGGCCTCATTCTAGTGTGCAGAGAGTTATTCAGAACTACCTTGACACTGGAAATCTTGCTGTAAAACCAAGAAGTGGAAGACCTAAGAAGCTTACTCAGAGAGAAGAAAGAAAAATTCTTTTGCGAATTAAACAAAATCCTAAACTTTCTGCTGTAAGTATAACAAAAGATATTTTTTTAACAAGCAATAAGGAAATTTCCCCTGAAACTGTAAGAAAAGTACTGCGAAAGGCAAATTATCACGGACCCAAATCTAGGTCTAAGCCATACATTTCTAAGACGAATCGAATGAAAAGAATTGCTTTAGCAAAAACTTATTTGAACTCCTCGGCAGACTATTGAAACAGTGTAATTTGGTCAGATGAAAGTAAATTTACAATATTTAAGATCAATGGCCACCCTATTGTATGGAGAAAACCGGGAATCTGAGAAATTTAAATCCAACTGTTAAACATGGATCTGGTGGTGTGATGGTATGGGGGTGTATGTCTTCGAATGGAGTTGGAAACTTGCATATTATTGATAAAGTCATGGACAGGTATTTTGAAGAAAAATCTACCAGAAAGTGCTCGAAATTTTAACCTTTCTAATACCTTTATTTTCCATCAAGACAACGACCCTAAACATACTGCTAAAATTTTGAAGGAATATCTTCTCTATCACACTCCGTGACAATTACCAACTCCTCCACAGTCACCAGACCTTAACCCGATTGAACATTTGTGGGCAAAATTGGACAAACGAATTCGAAAACACAATATTACTTCCCGAAATGAGTTAATATGCAAATTGCAAGAAGAATGGACAAAATTTACGTCAGATGATACACAGAAACTAGTCCAGTCAATGCCTAGACGCCTGCAAGCTGTTTTGAAAAATAAAGGGTACACAACAAAATATTAAAATAACGCAAAAAACTTTTATTTTAAATTTTTTTCTTAAGTGTACGCAGACTTTATTGGAGTGTATTGATGTGTTTTTTTCGTAAATTTTTTTTTTGAGAAAGTTTTTTAAATATTGCACTTTTATTTTTGCTCTTTATTGTAGCTTACAATTGCAGCTATTGCAGGGAAAAAAATCATACTGATTAAAATGTTTCTTTGACGATTAAAGTGCTTTTTAAATTTAATAATCAGTCCGTACGCAGACTTTATTGACTAACTGTATATGCACAAAGAGAGAGAAAGATTTTTTTTTCCTTGCCGAAATCTAGGGCAGTCACCAGAATCATATTTTCTACCTCAATCCAAAAGTAACGCATTTAGCTAGGCGTAATCCCCTTCGCACTACTCAATAAGCACCTTAATCTGTTCTAAAAGAAATGGGGAAAAACTATTAACTCATTGGAAAACGTGCTTCTTTGAACAAATGGGGACGGGGGTCGGGGACACATTGTTGCGTGATGAGGAAATTAAGATGTGAGTTTCACAACACCACGCCCACTTCATTCATACTAGGCGTGGCCTAAGTCTGTCGTTTGAAGTTGAAAAAAAGTCTTTCAGACACGTTTGCATGTTCCGATAGCCATTGAGGGAAAATTTCCCCTTTTTGAAACATTTTCTTTTTATGGGACTTTTCCCTTTTTGGTCAAACCTGTAATCATAAGTCAAAGGATTGTTCTATAATGAGTTTCACAGCCCAGATTTGTTTTTTTTTGTGTATTTTAATAACTTTATCTTTTTTTAGTGCAATAATTGAATAAGTCTTTTTCACTTTTTTTAATTATTTGATCGATTTTTATTAGTAGTATTATTATTGTCTGTGAATTTGATGACACTAATGAGCAGATGTTCTTCGAATCTTTTATACTAGTTTTTGGTGTATAAAGATTTACCATCGCTTATGTTTCTTATTGTGGCATAAATTATTCTATAAAAAAATATGTAAAAATTACAGAAAAAAAATTGTCAGCTTGTGGGCCAGTATAGAGTCGCTTATTTCACAGAAAAATACTGTTACTTAAAAGCGGGCGTATGTTTTTAAACAGATAAGTAGTATTATTTTAACAAACATTCTCTGCTATATACTTTTTTTTTTATATCCGTCGTTGAATAGCCGACCCAATTTTTGGGTTTACGACGACTGATTTTTCAACTCTGTAGCCTTGTAATTTTGAACCTATCCGGAAGACAAGGAAACTTCTGGATCAGTACCCCCAGAGGTATTGATTTGTTATGGGAACATAGAGGACTTTGCAACTCGACAGATTTAACGTGCATCAGTCACCATTTACAGCACGGTGAATCTTCGAACGGCGGGTATCGAACCCACGAACTCTTAGACATGGGCAATGCGCCCTACCGACTAGGCTATCCCGGCCACTGCTATATTTTTTTTTTTAAAAAAAGAAAAAAAACTACGGAAAATATGCAGAGAAAGTCCGTAAAAAAAAACAGGAATTTTTGTAACGCGCCAGTAGCAATTAAAAGCATAAAAAAAATTATCTTTAAGCAGTTTCTATGTAACAGTTTTTTTCAGTAAAAAATATGTTATTTTTCATATTGTTTTTACAGTGTATAATTTTCTTAAATTTGAATTGCATAAGTTCCATATATATATATATATATATATATATATATATATATATATATATATATATATATATATATATATATATATATATATATATATATATATATATATATATATATATATATATATATATATATATATATATATATATATTATAAACAGTGACAGTAATGTAAAAAAGAATATAATAATTTAATAATTTTCAACTACAGCTGACATTTCATATTAATCAATAATCGTTATTTTTTCGATAATTATTTAATAATACATTGCATTGAGAATAAAAAATTGCATATCTGGAAATACATCTGACCAATGGAAAAAAACTACTTAAGTATTGCTTTTCACTTTCATGGTAATATTTGGAGTGAGCTTACACGATCTATTTCGAATCCAGTTCAAGTCTAAGTCTTCGAGATAGACTTCGCAGACCACACTCAAAACTCAATTCCAATAGCCAGCTTAATGGACGAGGCGTGTTGTTGAAGACTGTAGTGGTCCCAAACTGATCCGCAGAGAGATTAAGGAAAGAGGACTTAGTTTACTCAGTCTAATAAGGAAAGCCGTGGTCCCTACATTCAGTTCACGTAGGGGATGCATCACCATACAGCAATTTCGTAGGAGAGCTGGGATTAGCACCTCATCCACAAAGATAATGTCCATTTAATGATGGCTACCCGCGGAAAGCTAACAAGTATTTCATCAGGAATGAAACATTAAATTTTACTTGGTGAGAATGCCACACGCCAAGATATGAATTTATAATTATGGTGTTAATAACTTCGTTAAATGAATTATGATGTTTAAGAGCACAATGGTAAGTTATCTTGTCAAAGTTTCAGAAAACTTAGCAATTATTATCCTGCTAATTGTTATGGACATGTAATAGCTCTTATCGTGGTTTCTCACTAAGTAGATAAACAAATTACTTTGGCATAAATAAATAAAATTCAAACTGTATGTAATATTTGATTAATTATCAGTGAGGAACTCAGTCAGATACTATCTTTTTTCTCAATTTGATAAGCTTTTTCCCAAAAGTTTCCTGATTATTACGAATCTTTCTTTTATCTTCCTAAAAATATAATAATTTTGGGGACAGCTTATCTAATACCATTAATCTGAAAACTGATTTCTCACGTTTTAAAAAAAATAATAAAAGTAGAAAATATGAGGCAATGTGCAATCATTTAATAAATAAATGAGTCTAGCAACATATGTTATCTAGTGAAAAAAATAAGTCTCCTAAAAAACACTGGCCTACCAGACCAATAAATATTGAATTGGTATTTCAGTAAGAATGTAATTCTTGCTAGCATAACACAAATTTTCTAACAGTATTAAATATTTAGAAAAAAACCCATGGAAACCTAGTACAAGATGAAATAATTTCTGGTAAATTTATAGTATTTTTTGGTAAGGGCATTTCTGGTAAAGAAAAACAATAATTTTCGTTAACAAAACTAAAATATACAGTATTTAAACTGTTCATTTGGTAATTTTTCATTTAACAGTTTACCCGATATTCTGAAATTCTGGTTTTCTAAAATTATAGTTCGTATTACCACACATTTATTAAAAAATACGAACATGAAAAGTAAATTTATCCGAATAAATGATTTTTTTTTTTTGCCACAGGGTAAAATTGCCAAATTTTGCCACGTTTACAAAATTTTATCTCGCACTTTGAAACCATATTTTATTTTAAATTTCATAAAAAAATTTGTTTCGGTAATATTTACTGAAGTTAATAATACCGAGATTTTTGGTGCTCTCATAGAGCCAGAAACAAGACAAATTTTTTTATATTCTGGTAGTTTCAGTCATAATTTTTTTAGGGTAGAAAATGTATAAAAATGAATTCTGCAAAAAACAGATCTTTATTTCGATAAGAGTTTGAAAACTGTTTATTTTTCATTACTCAGTTCTTAAAAGATATCTTCTTCGACTAATCTTTTTATCAAAAATAATTTATTTCTAAACTCTGTGAAGAAAAGGTTGTTATATAATTACGAGAATTCTTACAGAATGAAAAAATAATCTACATAATATATTTTCTATAAGTTTATTCTGTGTTTATAACTATGTACTACGTATATAATTTGTTTAGTAATTAGTATACTTAAACAAAAGTATACTTACGTTACTAGCATACTTAACTATTATAATTTCTAAAGTTCAGATAAAGTAATGCACCATTGTGTTCTAAAGATCATCTAACTAAGCTATTAACACTATAATTCAAGTGTATAGTTATATTATACACTTTCTTTTCCATTTTAATGAGTAGCGTCTGTTTTCACTTAAACATTACTAGACTTATTCATTTATTTACATATTTTTTTTTTAATATTTCAGATTTAAATATATGTTTACAACTTTCGTTGCTCTTAAGACGGTTGTTAATTATCCTTAAAACTTAACCTGGATTTAATTTTCTGACTTCAACGGAATTTTTTATAAAAACTTTCTAAATTCTTAATAATAATAATAACTTCACGTAAGCATAAAGGAATTGATTTGTACAAAAAGACTAAAAAATTGAACTTTTTCATCTTCAAATGAATTGATTCACACTGTAAAACATGAAATAAGGGACGATTAATATCTTATAAATTTTTAACATTTGTTTATAGTGAATTTGTTCTAAATATACAAAACATAGCGGATGCTCAAAAATACAATAAAAGCAGCAACTTTTGGTAATACTCTGATTAACTAATAAATATACTATTGAACCCTAACATTAAGCCAAACTTTAAGTCAATATTGTCATGTTCACATTCAAAGAAGTTAGCTGTAACCGGGTCATTACATAAAATTCAAGAGAAAACTCTAAAACACTCGAAAGAACACCTTCGACACTTATGTAATGTATTTACATTTAAAATCAATTTATATGCCTCTAGTGCCACCTTGGTGAAAGTGACATTAAGTGAGATGTTATAAACATAAAATGAGTGACATTGAGTCATTCCGTCTGTGGGTACAACTTTTATGATTCGGTTGATAACTACCTTTAAATCTTTCCATTGATACAATTTTTTACTTTATAAAAGCTTCTTACATTGATAATAACATTAACTTCTAGTAAATACAAATGAATTAATTTGCGCAAAAGGCTGAAAAAATAAACTTTTAAATCACTAAAAAAAATAACATTGTCTTCAAATGAATTGAGTGATACTGAAAAACGTGAAATACTGTACTATTAAAATTGCAAAAAAATTATTAAACATTTGTTTATAATGAATTTCTTTTAAATATACAATACATAACGCATGTTCAAAAATCCAATAAACGCAACACCTTTTCGTAATACTCTGTTTACCTAATAAATTTACTATCGAACCCAAACTTTATATCAATATTAAATATTGTCACTTTCACATTCAAAGTAGTTCTATGGTAGCAGTAACCGAGTCATCACGTTAAGTTCAAAAGAAAACTCTCAAACACTCAATAGAACACCTCCTGCACTTATGGTAAGGTATTTACATTTGAAATAAATTTATATGCTTGCTGTGTCACCTTGGTGAAAGTGACATTAAATGAGGTGTTGTAAACATAGAATGACATAGAATGACATAATGTGACATAGAATGATGAAATAAAACATAGAGTGACATAAACTGAATGACATTGAGTCATTCAGTTTATGTGTACAACTTTCATCTCTCCTTAGAGGGTTGTTAATTACCTTTAAATCTTTCCATGAATACAATTTTTGACTCCAAGGCATATTTTTATGAAAACTTCTTACATTGATAATAACATTAACTTCTAGTAAACACAAAAGAATTAATTTGTACAAACGGATGAAAAAATAAGCTTTTAAATCCCTACATAAAATAACATTGTCTTCAAATGAATTGAGTGATACTGAAAAACGTGAAATACAGTACTATTAAAATCGCAAAAAAATTATTAAACGCTTGTTTATAATGAATTTCTTTCAAATATAGAATACATCAAGCATGCTCAAAAATCCAATAAACGCAACAACTTTTCGTAATACTCTGTTTACCTAATAAATATGCGATTGAACCTAAACTCTATGCCAGATCTAAAGTCAATATTAAACATTGTCACTTTCACAGTCAAAGTAGTTCTACGTTTGGCAGTAACCGAGTCATGACAGAAAGTTCAAAAGAAAACTACCAAACACTCGAAAGAACACCTTCTACACTTATGGTAATGTATGCGCATTTAAAATCAATTTATATCCCTGTTGTGTAACCTTGGTGAAAGTGACATTGAGTGAAAAAGTAAAAATAGCGTCATGCAAGATTTCGTGACGTCGCACGATATGAGAGGCGGCGATGTCTGAAGATCTCTCCCCCCTACCCCTCTTTCCAGTTTCATCAATCTATCAGTAGAAGAAAAAACACGGTTCGTGTCCACGGAGAAGATAATTCCAATAAGGGAGCCCTTGTTCCCCTCCGAAATTCAGATAACCAATATATAACTCTTGCGCACCAGCGGTTTCTAGGCAACGCTCCAGAAAACGGGAAAAGGCAAAGGAAGAAATATCCAGAGAGACAAATACGAGTGGACGCAGAAAGTCAGGAGATAAAGGAGCGCTTCTTCCTTTGTTCCTGACTATAGAAGAGGAAAAAATAACAACATAAAGAAGAATAACAACAATAAGAGATGAAGACCTAGAGCGAGCCCTGAGTAGCTTTACTTCGTATAAGAAATTGTATTTCAAATACCCTGAAGTGTCGAAATGCATTTCCGTAAGATAACTTATAAACTGTTGACCGTTCCGAAAGCTATTTTTTTTCTTCGAATTAGTCAGGACACAAAATGAACAGTTTCCATTCTTCTGAAAAATTGCTTTTTACTGAAGAAATGCTTTTCGGATATACATTTTTGAAAATTGAATTTTTAAGAGATTTCTTATAACAGGAAGTATTTTATTATAAATTAAATTAAAATAATTGAGGCCTGCATGAACCTCTATATAACGATAATTTGCGCAAAATTTTTTTTTCTGATACCACGGATAATTCATAATGAATTTCAGTACGAAACTATTTACCATTTAAACAGTTTTTAACTACAGTCATTAGTTACGTTTTGTAAATGAAACAATTACGAGATATCTACATCCGGATGTTGACTTTTAAAAAAAAATTTTTTTCTAAACATTATTCCAAAAAAAATAATAAAAGTTATAGCAATGATTAGCTACACTGTAAAAAATGGATACTCAAATTTCACGAACAATGATTAGATACACTGTAAAAAATGGATACTCAAATTTCACGAACAATGATTAGCTACACAGCAAAAAATGGATACTCAAATTTCACGAACAATGATTAGCTACACTGTAAAAAATGGATACTCAAATTTCACGAACAATGATTAGCTACACTGTAAAAAATGAATACTCTAATTTCACGAACAATGATTAGCTACACAGTAAAAAATGAATACTCAAATTTCACGAAACTTTCCTCGTTTTTGATGAAACCGCTCCCTGGCACATGCTACGAAGGAACATTGAATCAAAGTGACGAAATAGCAATCGTCGCATCTTCGAGGAAATGAATTTCGTGAAAAGGAACGAAACATTTTTCTATTCTAGTTTCGATTGTCTAGTCTCCATTCTAGTTAACAATTACCCACAATGCAAGAGGAAGAAGCTCCGAATTGAGGCTTAAAAATCGTATAAGTGTACCAAAGCTCCGAAATTGATTTTAAATAAAGTACTATCTGTTATAAATGTAACTATGACTTTTACTGCTAGGTTATCATCGAAAACTGAGAAAATTCATGGTCTACTCTACGAAAGAATGAAATCGGATTTCTCTCCACTTCTTTACTACCTCAATATGGTCTATACAATATGATATATACCTCAAAATGGTCTATAGAAACAAGCATTCGTTTCATGCTAACAAAGATGACGAACTCACATTTCTTATTGCATCACAATTATTCTACAATGAAACTGGCCCACACGATAATCAACTCTAGTACATGGTAACTCTCTGGTAAGATTACCATACTAGATCAACTAAGCCACATTACTCGGCTTAGGTGTATATTGTCGTGCATTAAAATCACCACGACAAATAAATAATTTTAACGTGAAGTTAAATATATTACTAGTGTGAAGGGATGTTTTAAAGTTCTGGAAAAATGAAAATACCTTTACTGATCGTAATTTTTATTTAGTTATCCCTTAACATGAAATGAAGAAAATGAAACGGCAGTGTTGGTAGAGAAGTGTTAGAAGTAAAATTGTAACTCTAATAACTTATTACTAACCCTGTTACGCTAATTTTACCTGAGAAATTAAATTTCCAACACAAATATGGCAAAGTACATCTAAGGCATCACCTCCAGCATCAGAAAACCTACACACGGTTTCTTATAAGTAGTCTGCGAAGACTATTTAAAAAAATGAACCAGTTCTGCGCATGAACCCAAATTCTATTTTAAAAGTAAGTAAGAGAAATTTATCATATATATTTGAAGATTGAATCTGTAGTGGTTGATATGTAAATAAGAAAAACCAATCATACTCATAAATTAAACAAATTTTAAACATAAATTTTCTACTACTTTCTTCCTTTTATTCGATGTTCTATTAAATGGCTCTTTCGTAAACTGATTTACCTGCATAGTGGTCTGATCGGATTACCTATTAAAAACCGTGTGGAGGTGTCAGTAACAGGCGGCATTGGCTAAGAGGCCTGTAACGCATAAAACTTTTTTTAAGCTGTTGTTTTTTGTACAATATGTATAAAAAAATCTTACGAATCATCCATGCCATAGTTTAAAAAAAATTTCAAAGTTCAAAATTAGTAAACGACATGCGTTTGACATTTGATGTGTAAAAATATTATTCGTCCAATATATATATTTTTTTCCGTTCATTTAAAACAAAATTGTCTACACTTTAATTCGCACCAATATTTTTTTCTCTTTAATTCTTTAAAAAATTAAAATATTTCTAAATTTCGTTGCTTAATTTTAATTTTACCTGAGAAACTGAAAATTTTTAATTTTACGTGAGGGATTACAAAATGATGCATTACAAAATATTTCAAGTATGACAATATGAAATTTGAAAATATATATTTACTTATTATACTCCAATTTCGCTTTAATTTTTTTTTAAAAACGTATAAACGTGTATATATATATATATATATATATATATATATATATATATATATATATATATATATATATATATATATATATATATATATATATATATATATATATATATATATATATATATATATATATATATATATATATATATATATATATATATATATATATATATATATATATATATGTATATGTATATGTATATGTATATATATATGTATATATATATATATATATATATATATATATATATATATATATATATATATATATATATATATATATATATATATATATATATATATATATATGAAATTGAAAGTGAAATTAAAATAAAAATTAAAGACATTCTGAAGACAAGATAAAGTAAAATTAGTAAATATATATTTTCAAAGTTCATATTGTGTCATATTTAAAAGATTTTTCGATCCAAGATGAAAAAAACGTGAAAAAAATGACTATGGAAAAAAAAAGAACCATCAAAGTTTTATCATCCTCTAGAGCTCAAATAAATAATGGACATTGTAAATGAGAATTAAACATAATTTTTTCACCGCATGAGAGATTTAATTGCACAGTTTTTTTGCAAGCAATAAAAAAAAATCTCAATTATTTAAGATTTTTGTGTAACATCGGACTCCGTTAAAAAATTGACCGTCCAGGAAGAATTTTTTTTCCCTCATCAAATTAGCCAGAACACAAAATAAATTGTATCTTCTTATTTAAAAGAATAACGGTTCGAGGAAGGAACAGTTCTAGGATATTCATCACTGAAGGTTGAATTTTAAAAGATTGGTTTTAAAAGCAGAAAAGATTTTGTAAAAGTTGAAAAAAATAATGATTAATTAATCGCACTTAAAGAATGGAAGAATAATTTCGATAGTGTTAAGGCTCGCTTGAGAGTACAGTTTGATCATTTAAATTAATTATCTAAACAATTAATTAGGCTATTCTTTTCACTTGAGATGGCTTTAAATGGATCAATATATGAAAGAAAGGGGCAATTTAAATTTATTGAAAAAATGTTTTATTAAGCTTTATTTTAATTAAATTGCCCCTGGTGTTATTTCACAATATTTGAAGCAAAGTCCTAAAATAGTGATTGAATATTCATTTTTCACTGTTTTTTTTTTCTGAATAGTTATAAGTAACTCATCGAAAAAGTCTTTTAATAATCATAAAGCTTTGAAAAACACCTGGCAATAAAAATATAATTAATTTATTGTTCAATCATAATAAAAGTTTCATAAAAATACATTAATCTTATATGATAGAATTGAAACAGATATTATAACAGATATTTTAATTAAGAATTAATAAAACTCACAAAAGATTTTTTTTCGTAGAGATTAAAGCAAATAATAGATATTCTTGAAATTAGTCTCAGTGATTAAATTAAAAATTTAACTTATCACAAAATACAGTTTCATTTGAAAGCAATATCGATGTAATGCTCGATAAACAATGTTCTTAAAAGCAATATTCGATACGAAAAATGTGAAAGCGCATAGTAAACGCAATTTTTTTAAGTATTTAAAAAGTTAAATGATTTTATTCATGTAGGTATAATGACAACGTTCAAAGAATAACAAATTAGAAATAAGTTATATGTATCGAAAATGAAAATATATTTGTGACTACCGCAATGTATAATCATTTGAGTTTGAATCATTATATTAAATAACATTTCGAATCGCCAAATGTTTAACAAAGATTTAAATGTTTTTCAATTTAACTGCAAAGCAAACTGAAGAAAGAATATCTTGAAAAAAAAATTTTTTTTTTAAACTTAAACGAGAGTGTCAAAGAAAAATAAGAATCAAAAGTTTTTTTTTTCATTTTCCATTTATCGATAAATATTATAAATTTTATTTAATATTATTTTTTTAAGTTTAGATGATGACATGATCATCTAACCTGAACAAATTTCAAGACTTGATTTCCATCTAGTTTATTGCAACTGAACTTCAGTTAATGCAAGAGGTATGAATTACGATTTTAATTTGGGCACTTATTAATTGGAAGGGGGTAATTTGTCCGCTCAAAATTTTATTCACGGGAGACGCTTTTTACTTTTTTTGACCATTCAAGATTTTACTCATAAAGTAAAGAAAGTAAAGAAGACCAAAACGTAAAGAAGAGCAGTTAAGTTATATATAGAGAAAAGAACGCATGGTATTAAATCTAAAAATACAAGCGTGATCAATGATAATAAACATAACCAGCGACCTCACCCCCTGAGAATAGGATGGGGGGGGCGAAATTCTGTGTACTGGTGTTTGACCAGCTCGTGATAGTAAATGTAGGAGTATCATAAACTGGAACCAGATCAGCAGCAAACGCATAAACCATAATTCATTAAAGACTTGGATTCTTTAGAAAAAAATTATCCCAGTGTCACTTTTTTGTTCTCCAATGGCGCCTTAAGCGATAAGATAGAAATAATATAAATAAAAAATAAATAAATAATAAAATAATAAATATATATATAAATAATAATGAATTATTTAATAATAAATATATAAATAATGAAATATAAAGAATAAAATAAATAAATAAAAATAAAACACGTGTTTGAAATTTTAAAATTGGTGCTGATCTGCTTGACACTGAGTTGTAATTGTAATGAACTTTGGTGTTTTGGCTGCTGCTGCTGCTTAAGACCCACCCAGCCTTAGGTCTGTGGGTATCAGCTGGGCGAGGAGGAAAGGCTGTTTGTGCTGAGTTCTGACCAGTTGACCACATTGCCAAGATCATAACGCTGGTCACTATATTGTATTGTCTTAATCTCCCTTACCCCCTCCCAAGGCTCACAATGGGCTGTTGTGGGCAGGCATTTTACTATTTTTAAAACTCCTATCTAATTAATTCTCCAACGTTTGTGGTTTCTGCGAAATATTTTTATCAATGGCTGCGAAATAAAACTGAAATCATTAACATGTTCCCTGCCGATTAAGAGTAGCCGAATCAGAGTTCACTGAAGATTTAGAGTAGATAAAGTAACATGGAATGCTACTCTAGTGACTATCATTTCTTGGCGCTAGATTTTTAACCTTATATATCAATTTAAAATTAAAAAAAATTACAAAAAATCTACTTAGCGACGAATATGTCATTTGAAAGTTTAAGTTTTTACCTAAATTTCAAACTAAAATAACCCGTCAGACAAGCATTTTTAAAATAACAAACACGTCTGTTTTTGTTTCGATTTGGCATATATTTCTTAAGACATTTCCAATATAAAGGACTTGCTCATTTTTTTATTCATTTTTGTGATTACAGCACCATTTCAGCGAATTGCAAACACTTGCAGACAAAAGCAGGAAATTTTATTTATGGAGAATCCGAATCTGCAACAAAAATAAGAATTTCTTATTAAGATTTTAAATTTGTTTTCCAGAGTGGAAGTTAGGGGTGAGTTCGGCATAATTGAATAGCTCTTTCGAAAATATTTCTATATCTGTGTATTTTTATATATATGTCCTTGAGATATTTGACCACTCTCTATTTTAATGTAATTTAAAAATATCTAGAATTATTTTTTAAGGTAAAATAAATTTAATAAATAACTCAATTATTAAAATTCTCTTAATTATTTGTATTTTTATTTGGGACTATGTGCGGGAAAATATCTATCATTGATTTATTTTTCCTATAAGGCAGAATAAATTTTATATCTAACTCAATTATTAAAATTCTTAATTATTTGGCGAAAAAAATTTCGATAATTGATTTGTGTTTCTTTTAAGATTGAATAATTTATATTTATAACTCAATTATTAAAATTCTTAATTATTCGCATTTTTTTCTGAAAATATCTATAATTGATTTTTTATTTTTAATTTAAGGCAGAATAAATTTTATAAATAACTCAATTAATCATTTTCGTTTTTATCTGGGACAATGTTTAAAAAATAACTGACAGCAACAAGTAATTGAAATTCTAAACAAAAATAATTACTTCCTGCGAACTTTAAGAATTATATAGAGAGGAAGAAGAAAAAAAAAAGCAAAACTTTATCTACCAAGAGAAAAATAAATCAGAAAATCAATTGATATGTAACAGTTTTTAGTCATAAGAACTCCTCTCAAACCATCCTATAACTTCAAACTTTTAAATACATTTCACAAAGAGTGAAAAAAATCTGATTTGCTTTTGGGACTTCCATGCTAGGCAAGGATCATATAGCTTAATACTTCATTACGGAATCCCTTTTTTACTGAAGAAGTCAATTTCACAAAGGATTACAGTCTTCACTTTGGGTGCAAAGAATAGGAAAAACGGGATGCAAAATGGTATGCTTTCTCAGTTACCTTAATACCCCAAAAAACGGGATAGTGCTGTATATAAATTAGAAATTTACCCTTTCATTATCTGTGTGATTTTCTTTCGGATTTGTTTTCCTACTTTCTTCTGTTTATTAAGATTTTTTTAAAGTAATATTATATTTTCTATTTTTTCTCTCCATGATTAATAGAAATTTTCATTCCAAACTGAGAGCATCTCGTGAATGAAAATGATTATTTTCCATTTCGTTTCAACTGTAATCGTAAAACTACACATCTCATTGATTTTCGAAAGCTTAACTGAAACTTGAAGAGAATTCTGGAATCAACATTTAGTTCATAAATTTTTATATGGAGAGAATTCTATTTTGCATTAAGAAACGGATTTTTTCTTCATTTTTTAAATTAGTATTGGGGAGGATATTTTTATGCATACTTTAGTTTTTTTTCTTAAATCACATCTTTAAATTTCCAAAGTTTAAAAATTTAGATCAAATTGAAGATATTTGTAAGACTTTAGCAAGGAAAGCCCTCAGTTTACAATATTCTTATCACTTTATGTATTGAAGTTTGACAGTGCGTAGGTAATTTTTATGATATTTACATTTTATTAACTAAAACTTCTACAAAGTTTCAATAAGATCATAGATAATTAGATTTGTAGTTACGATATGTCAGCATCAACAGCAAAATGGTAAACTTTTCTCTGTTACCTTAATACCGAAAAAATACAACACCGAAAAAAAAGAGATAGTCCTGCATATAAATTTATCCTTTGATTTACCCTTATTATTATAATTATAAAAGAATAATAATTTTATTATAAATTATAATTTAATGAAATTTTAATTTTATTTATAAATTTACCTTGTATTAGAAATTTACCCTTTCCCTATCTGCGTGATTTTCCTTCGTGGTTGTTTTCCTACTTTCTTCAGTTGATTAAGAGCTTTTTTTACAAGTAAAATTATATTTTCTCTTTTATTCCTTGATTAACAGAAATTTTCATTCCTCGCAGAGGTAATTTCGTGAATGAATATTAAAGTTTTCCATTTTGTTTCAGCTGTTAAGCTTCGACAGCATTCTAGAAACTACTGCACGTCCCGTAGACTTTTAAAAGCTTAAGTTAAATTTAAAGAGAATTCTCGAATCATCCTTTAGTTCGTAAGTTTTCGAGTGTTGAAAATTCCATTTTGCATTAGGAGACGGTTATATATTTCCCGTTTTCACTCAGTTTTAAAATAGTGTTGGGATGAAATCCTTTTATGCCTGCATATTTTTTCGTAAATCACATAGATTTATGTTTCCTAGGTTTAAAAAAATAGGTCAAATTGAAGACATTTGCATGAACTTATCGAGGAACGCCCATAGTTCTCGAAATTCTTACTTAACTTAAGAAAGTTCGACAGTACAAGATATAGTTAAATTTTACATTATTTACATTTTGTTACTTAAAACGTCTAGACTGGAGCAAGAGGTTTGCATCAAGTCGTACATCATGAAATTTGTAAGCCATTGAATTGATCAATTTCAGCAGTTTATTATTAAACATAGGCTGAATATCTTGCATCTTTTTTTCTTTTTTCAAGAAATTGCCTGTCTCTTCTGCTTTAAGAAATCATTGTAGATCCAAAAAAACACTTAAAAAATAAACATTTTATTTAAAAATTATTTTTATTGAAAGGGAAACGGTTAGAAATTCACATTATTTTGAAATATGAGCTCTTACGAGGAGCTCCGGCTTCGTAGTTCAACTTTAAATTATTTAAATTTTGTTACTTAAGACGTCTAGACTAGAGCAAGAGGTTGGCATTAAGTCGTACATGATAAAATTTTTAAGCCATTGAATTTGTCAATTTCAGCAGTTTATTATCAAACATTGGTTAAGTATCTTACATATTTTTTCTTTTGTCCAGAAATTGCCTGTCTCTCCTGCTTTAAGAAATCATTGCAGATTCTAAAAAAACATAAAAAATAAACATTTTATTTAAAAATTATTTTTATTGAAAGAGAAACGGTTAGAAATTCACATTATTTTGAAATATGAGGTCTTACGAGGAGCTCTGGCACCATAGACTTTGCGAAAGATTAATAGTGCATTTGGCTTAAGTGATAGTTGACTTAAGTGTTTGTAAAGCAAATATGAATAACAAAAGACCACTCCCAAGTGCTGTTGGTGAACGTTAGTTGCTCTAGCACAGGCATGATCCTCTATGATTTTAGGAAACTTGTTCAGAGATCACAATAGATATACAGTCGGACTTCTATCGAACTTAAATTTCGCGAATTTCTCTATTTTATGATTTTTTTCTAGGAACCAAGAACATTTTAGAAATTTTTTCGTAAAATAACTTCCAAATAGCGAAAGGAATTTTCTGTTTGAAGAAATTTTCTTTGAAATCCACTTTCCCTAATTCTTAAAATATTAAAGAACATTTCAAACTTGTTAACGCATTTTACAGGGGAAGTGACCTTGAACTGATTTTCAAAGCCACTGAACTTATAGAGAAAGCAGTAAAATCCCTTTACTTTTTTGTTTGCATTTCGAACGGAAAACTCAAACAAAATTAACGGAATTTATCAGTAGCAATTGAACTTAAGAACGCACGGGATAATGTATGATTAAAATTACTTTAATAAAAAATGCAGCTACAATTTAATACATAAATATAGTTTTTTTTAATTGAAAATATATGTAGCATGATAGTGTGTCACTGGATAATGTTTTGTTCAATTCTTGCCTTCCATGCAAATTTCTTTTATGGTTAAGATTTATAAAATAAATAGTAGATACTAGTTTACAGGATAAAGGTGTATCAATTTCTATTTAATTTGTGTCCAGAGTTTATGAATTCATAACCTTTTTTGTGATTTTTAAGAATTTCAAAAGGTGATTTTCGATTTAATGAATTTCCTTATAACGAACTTTTTATCGGGATTTAGCGACTTCGTTAAATAGAGGTCCGACTGTATTTGGTACTAATTTGACCAAATGATGCAAAAACTTGGTCAACAGATCATCTCCTGTGTTATTACATGGCGTAGCCAAACTAATCACTGCACAATGACTATGGTAATACTACATGAATTGTAATTGTAATTGTAATTGGAACTTCGCCATTCTCCTTCATGTTCACTAGATCTTGCCGCTACTAGCAACCAATTCTTGGCCCTCCCGTAATTCGTTGACTCGCGTGAAAAAAATGTTTTTCATTTACATATTATTTCATGTATTATTTGTAACGTATGATGAATCTATATTAAGATTCAAAATGTTCTTTATATAAGAAATAGAATCAAGATAAATTGCACATTGTAATAATATAATGAAAACGGTAAAAAATAGCTGTAATTAGAAATGACTTCAAAATGTTATCAATTTTGCGACACATTAAAGTATTTCCTTTTTCAAGAGGTGAAAATCTTTAACTCAATTTTTTTTCTTGAATATTTACTTTTTACTTTAAACACCTAAAAATAATCTTCAGTAGGGGAGAGTGGGGTCAATTGTAACAGGGTACGATTGTAACAGAGCAAAATTTTCGAGTGTCGGGTTTTAGATTTGGTTCTTAGGTGGCGCACAAGGTGTATTTAATAAATCTACATGTACACCCCTGCTGGCAACCATTTCTAGGTACTTTTGAAAGAGTTACATCACAAAAGATATTTTCACGCTACGTAAGTAATTTTTTTGGCATTAGAATATTATATTGTAACAAAGTAATTTTGTTTAAATCAATAAAAATTATTAACCGAATATGTAAGTGGACACCTTAATTAACATTTCAGAAAAAAAGATTAGTTTAGTTAATTAACTAGCATTGTTTTTAACAAATGAAGCTGAAATGGCGTCTTGGGGACAATTGTAACAATAAGTAAAGGGACGATTGTAACAGCTGAAAATAAATAATCTTATGCTTACAAACAATTACTTAACTCTTTAAGAACCACCAATAGTTTCCTATATCATTTATATTATGTTGCATGTGCATTATTTTATTTGTCACCTTTCACAGCATAAATTAAAATTTTTAACCCCTTAAAGTTAAAAGTTGAACCCTTTAGGTCTCTGCTCATTATTATTCTTACTCCTAAAATATCACTACTATTTTGATCAATAAAAAAATATATCACAACTATGATAATATGTATAATTAACTATGTTTTAGTTGAATTTATGAACTGTTACAATTGACCCCGTAAGTGGGGACAATTGTAACAAGTGCACGACTGTCGAAAATTGTTAATTACTAATATAATAACATTTAAAATAAGGTATTTATTTTTTTTTCTTGTAGAGAATAGTCTACTTTACTCGTCTGTCAATTAATACTGATAATATATTGGATTTTCTGTTAGTTAAAAATAGTTAAGTAAAAAATGTTACAATTGACCCCACTCTCCCCTACTTAATTATGAGTGATTTTACAATACATTGATTATATTTCTATACTTTCATTTCAGATTTTTATCGTTCAGAACATCTTTAAAGGTAAGCCTTTTTAAAATACATCTCATTGTTCAATAGATTTTTATTTAACATCTAATTTATATAAATATTTCTTTTCTTACGTAAACAGAAAACAAACATAATCTGTAATTAGTAAAATAAATTGCTGTACTTAAATAATTCTTTTATATAACAGAAATCTAGTCAAAAAATATTTCAATTCATAGACAAAAATCAAAACAAATTCTCGTATGTGTATCCATATTTGCATTTTATTGGATAACATTTGACAAACTGTGACTCGACTTATCGAATAAATTTAGAGTTAATAAGAATTGCAGCATTTATTTCTTTATCCATCGTCCTTTTATATGGGTTAATTCTATGGAGGGACCGGGCTTTAATCATCCATCTGTTGCCTGACAGGTGGTTTCAGGCGAAAATAATTCTTCGTTCCCTATATCTAAAGGAGTGGGGGAAGGGAAACTAAATCCCGATCTTTTGTTATAGCTAAGCGGCAATAATGACACTCCTAAAGCTGTGTCACAACTGTTAGTACGCCCCCGCGTCCTATTATGACATCGAGCACTTGTTCTTTTTCTCACCCAGAGCCCCATTGTTTGAAGTTACTCGTAATACTTAACAATATTCACAATGCGCAATGTTTAATATCGCAGCAAAGCTTCTAAAAGTACACTTGTGTTCAGTGCCTAGGAAAACAGAAAATATTGCACTGCAATAACACTTAGTGCAACTAAACTGTGTATTTTCTAAATTTGAAGAACTTGTGTGCTAAAAAGGCGTGAAATTAACGAGAGAGGGATGTAGCTGTAGTATTTTAAAATTGGAATGTTGAAGAGTGAGTTTATCGACTGCGTGGAGAGAGAATGTTTAAAATTATTTTAAAGGGGGAAGTTAAAATATCTCTAAAGAATAAGTGCATTTTTAAATTAGATTTTCAGTGGATAAAAAAAATTCGAACGCGTTTTAATCATTTCGTTATTTTAATATTTAGAATTTAAGTACGCAATGAGTACAAAACACACTGGATACAAAACGAAATAGGTTATTTGAGTGATTCCTTTATTCGATATTTTGAGTGATTTTCTAAAATGTTCATTTTAATCGGTAGTCTAACACCTATTTTTTATTCTTCTGGTATTTTTAAAAGTAAAAGTAATTGCAATTGAGCACTTAATTTTATTTAGTTGTTAGCGTTGCACTAGAGCTACTGCTTAGGAACAAAATAGTGTTAACATTTAATCAAAGTTCCCTCGGGACTTAAAAATTTTCAATGAAGACAATTTTTTTAAAATTCGAAGCTTCTATACATTTGTTACCACCACAATATGTTATTTTTCAAAGAAGAAAATTTATACGAAAAGTTTTCGCATCAGATATCTTATTTTTTATATCCGTCGTTGAACAGCCGACGCCCAACTTTTGGATTTACGACTACTAATGTTCAACTCCGTAGTCTTGTAATTTTGAACCAATCCAGAAAACAAGGAAGCTCCTTGATCGGAACCCCCACCGTCCCCATTTACTACACCGGGAGTCTTCGGCCGTCGGGGATTGAACCCATGAATGGACATGGGCACAGCGCCCTACCGACCAAGCTATCCCGGCCTGCAACAGATATTTTAACCTTAAAGTAGTATCTTAAGAAAAGTATGGTCTTACTAATGTTTAACGTAAATTACTTTCCACTCTTAAATATTTTTAAACTAGCTGGAATCCTGTTCTACACTATCTTCAAGGAAATAACCATTCTTCTAGCTGTAAATATTTTTCAAAATTTTTCAGACCAAAACTGTTTGAATGATTATTTCGAAAGATCGAGATAAAAGACTATTGGATTATTTTTTTATTAATGCAAAATTTTTATAATAATAAGTGTGTATGGAAAACAAAACAAAGTTTTTATTTCAATTCCAAAGGTTAAAAAAATGATATTCGTATTAATATTCTTAACACATATTTAAAAGTGGGAGATTTTTCTTAAGTGGAAAACAAATTATGGTATTACGTTTTAATTTTGGATTAGTAATTATGATTTAAAACAATTTTTATCATATGAATCATGCCACGCTTTGGTGGGAAATTTTTTCCTAGTAATGGCACATTTTATGTTTTAATATACGAGTTTGAGTTTAATAAATTTGATTTTAAGTTATTTTCTTCGCGACTACATATGGACGATTCAAAAGCTCATGCAAAGTACTGCTTTGTCTTTGTTACTTTGTACTTTGACTTTTGCAGAGAGGCATTCAAAAGTTTTAGCAAAAACATCCAAAATTCAAAAATGTTTATTTCTTATTTTTCTAAAGTTTAATAAGATATTTTCCTACTAATGAAGCAGTTGACTTCCCTGCTTATGCGTAAGACATTTAAAAATTTGCACAAATAATAAAAAAATAAAAATACATTTCATAAAAACCATGAATTTACGTTACACTACTTATTTAAACACTGCTACCATAGTAAACAATTATGTTGCATATTATTTAATAATTATTGTAGAATTGATTTAACAGAAATTGTAGAGAGAATTTTACTTGAAAGTTTGTGTACGAGGAAACTTTTTTTTATAAGTGCTTAAATCCATTTGCTTAAAAGTTTTTAAGTTAAAGCGAAAAAAGCAAAATATGAAATTAAAATTACCTATCTCCTGACTAAACTATTGGGACCATATTTTTCTCCTTGCAACCCTTTGTACAATTAAAATTGGAAATTAGTATGCCGTGACGTGTCATTGCGGCGTTCACTATAAAAGTTACTTAACTCTTCCTTGACTGGGCAGTACAACTATGGTGGTTAGAGCACCCTAATTCAAACCCAGAGTTCGTTGGTTCCAAGTTCCTTCAGCAGCCAATGAACGTCTCTCTCAAAACATTTCCCCCTCCACGTCTCATTTGAGATTGGTCTTTTTGCACAAACATGAAAATAAGCTATTTCATTCTTGAATACACGGGATTTTCAAATTCGGCTATTATTTGTTTTGGAGCTATATATAGGCTCTCGTGCCACAGGTTCTGGGTTCGATCGTCAGGTCGAACAAGGTTGACTCAGCCTTTCATCCATTTAGTGCGTCGATAAATGAGTACCAAGCATGCTTGGGAACTAAACACGGGGGGATTCCGCGTTTGGTTGACCTCCTTACTAGAGCATCTGTTCCTGCACCCCAGAGCCCAAGGTCAAGAAAACTGAGATGGGCACAGTAGGCCTTGGATCTCCATGGACTGTCACGCAACTAAGTTTAGTTTTTTTCAGCTATTTTGGCATATTTTTACTCAATTTTGAGAAGCCCTTGTTAACAGTGTATAATTATTCCATAATTAGTATTTAGCTTCAAAAACAAATGCCTAGCCTTCATAACATATAAGTAATGTAAAGCTTCTAATAAGTCTATGTGATCAAACGTTGAGATTTTCTACAGCTAAAGAGGTCACTAGCACATAAGATATAAATTTCTTTCACTATTCACTTACATAGCACTATCAGTATGTAATGAAATTTCGGATTTTAATTTGTTAAAATGCTGGTGCAAAATATTTTTTACGGATTAATTATTATTCTTAATATTTATTGATTATAGTAATGTATTTGACTGTTTCTTTTCATTAAAAAATATCAAACTTCCCCCGCATGTATTTAGTTTAATGAAATTTATCAAATTAAAATAATCAAACAAAACGTTGCTCTTAAAATAATTTTTTTAATTCGAAAAGTGATTTTTAATGTGTTTTTATTAAAATGATACACCTTAAACAATATGAAAAAGAATTCATCCAATTACTTAACAATCTTAGCTATTCTACCTTCTCTTTTAAAAGAGGAAATAGTGCCATTGTATAAATTTAGCGAACCACCCTGAATTTCCACGAACCAAATAAGCGAATAATGTGCACGTAATTTAACAACGAATCATAATGAGCTAGCTGCTTGAACACTCTTTTCTAAATTAGAATTGTTTCTCCCATCCCAGCAATCGTCGCCTTTAAAGCACTTCCCAACATGGAACAATAACGACGTTGAAGACAATTCAAATGCCTAGGTAAAATATTTATTCCAAACCTAGGCCTAGAATTGGAAGTAATTGTTTTATGTTAATTCATAGTGTTGATTGTTGCTAGAAGACGTCATTTTCGAGTTAATTAACTCATAAAAAATCTCGTTCGTTTTGTCATCATTAAGGACAACTAAAACTTATGTCTTCGATTCATTGTCCTTTGCATCGTTGCTATGTCTGTTACTAGATTATGCATTGTCTTAATCCTTAAGTAAATATTTTAGACGTCGTTAAGTTAAAGATATAAATATTTATCAGAGTTAATTGCTTGCCTTAAATCTTCATTGCATTATTTTTTACTTGACAATCCGTTGCAAAAGAATGATAGTGCACAAAAAGTTAAGAAAATTGAGTTTTAAGTATTTGAAACTGGTACATCCGTTCAGTGATTATACTTTTAGAATCTTTCACTAACTATTGGTAGAAAAAAAAACTGTAGCTTGATAAATAAAATTATAAATAAATGAAAGAATTACTAAGAAAATCTCCTTCGTTTTGTCAACATTAAGAACAGCTAAAACTTATGTCTTTGACTCATTGTCTTTTGTATCGTTGCTATGTCTGTTACTAGATTATGCATTTTTTTTTAATCCTTAACGCTTTTCGAAGCTCCGTCACCAAGGAAAATAAAAAAAGCCATAGTTTAAGTGCCTTACACTTGAAACAATGCAAAGATTTTAAACTATATATATATATAATCTTGCCGTGAAGAAATCGGAACTCTCAAATACATGTCGAAAATGCTTCTTTAACTCGAAACCTCATCGTTGTTGTTGTTGTAGTTGTTGTAGTTAATTTACGTTGCACTAGAGCTGCACAATGAGCTATTGGCGACGGTCTGGGGCACATCCCTGAGAATGATCCGAAGACAAGTCATCACAATTTTGATCCTCTGCAGAGGGGATGGCACCCCCGCTTCGGTAGCCCAACGACCTGCACGCGAAGTCGAGCACTTTACGGTAGAACAGTTTAACGAGGCGAAACCTCATCGTAGTGCATTTCGGAAATGCACTACGATGAGGCTTTGTGAACTAGAAAGATGAAACTATGGTGATGATCGAAAATAAAGAGTGGAAGAAAGTCGAGAGCATTTTAAGGTGGTCAAGCAGTTGATTTCGTACCAAGAATATCCCGGGTTCGATTCCCGCATCGTATGGGTCTAAATTATATCTCTGTTCTATTTGCTTTTAGGGTGACATTCTGTTCAATTTGTTATTAAGGTAGCATTGATTCAGCCATATGGTATCCACATTAAGGTGATTATTAGAAAAATGAGATATATTAGGTTATATGGATTTTTTTTTGGGGGGGGGGGAATAAAATAGAAGGACGAAATATTTTTTTGCTAATAACAAAATTCATTTCCTTGAAGAAGTGACGGATGTAAAGTATCCTCAGCGGTTAGAGTCTTTTTGGCCACAGGCTTACCGTGCATGGTTAATATTAAGGTCTGATACTGGGATTTGTTTTGAAAATAAAAAGTGACCACGAATTTCTTCATTTTAAGCTGCTAAGAACACTATTTTAGTTATGCATACATAGTAAACTGTAGGTCCATATTGTGTACCCCCTTTGGGACCTAAAATTAATTTCTCACCATGTAATAATGCAAATGCTGGTAGGTTCCATCAAAAAGTCATCCATGAAAGAAAACTTTTCTCAGTACTTTATCCAGGAGTTCCTTTGTCTTCTGATTTGGGCTCAAAATTACAAGACTACGGAGATGAACATTAATTAGAAACCTTAAATTGGGTCAGCTGCTAAATGACAGTTATAAAATAAAAAAAAATAATTATTTTGTCACTTTGACGAAATGTTCACTCAGAGCATATACCAAGATAAATTGTGTCCTTATATGCATCATTGTTTTTCTAATTGAAATTAAAAGCAGTCAAAGTGACTTCCTTAGGCAATCTAGTGTTAATTATTTTATTATCTAAATTTGTAATAAATTTAATAGGCTGTAAACACCAATTATTTTTAATAACTCACTTTTAAATTGAATTAAGTAAATCAAGCTACATAAACGTGGGAAAGTGATTACTCTTTATTTTTTAAAATTATCATGATATATTCACATCATAATTATTATATTATCATATTATAACTATCATTATAAACTCATTCCTAATGATTTATGAGTGAGTACTTATTGCAATATTAGTTAGAGATCAAATATTGATTAATATGATTAACGGAATTTCCAGAGGATTTCAAACTGTGCATAACTTATATATTATAATAACCTATTTAATATTATAACCTATCTAATCATAGGACATAATTTAAATTAAGTTTTTTGTAGAATGATCCAAAATATTTTCATTTTGTAATAAAGAATTAAAATGTTAGAATATATTTTAACATTTCATCAACAATTCTCTCATCAGGAATTTAAAAAATTCCCATAAAAATACAAAATATATTTTTTTTTTCATATTAAAATGTATATCCATTTTGTGTTTCTGTTTTCTTTCAAAAAGACATATCTTTCATTTTGAGAAAAGTTCAAAAACATAAAAATGCTAGACTAGATGTTTTATAAAACACAATATTTTATTATGTTCTTTTTGTTATTCTGTGGATTCTTCGTACGATGAACATTTCAATAGAATGTTCGAGACTTTCTGCAGTTCTCTCAATTCCAGCTGGACCTTATAGAAAATCCCTTCTCAGTACAAACACGTACACAGACTTCTCGAAGGCGTCTTTTTGCCTCCTCCAAATGTCTAGAAAATAAACTAAACCAAAGCTGAAACTTTAAGATAATGTAAAGAAGAAGCTTATCTTTATAATAAAACAAAATCTATATTTTGTAAACTTGAATATTTTAAAATTAACTAATGCTATAAGCTTTCAATATTTATACTACACATTAAAACTACTGTTTCTAAAGATAAGGTCAAATCATTGAACTTAGTGCTACATCTAAATATTTTTTTGATACATATTTACAGTAATATTGTGGTTTGATGTATGTTATTTTCAATAATATATACATCGAGTCTGATGCATCTAAGTCTTGATAATATACATCAAACCTAATATATCTAAAGATCAGGTGAAATCATTAAATTAAGTGCTATTTATTAATATTTTTTTAAAATTATATTTAAGTGTTTTTTATTATCTTCAATAATATTTATTGAAACTTACTGTTTCTGAAAGTGATGTAAAATCTTCGAAGTTTTTTCAATACATGGTTTCAATAATTTTATGATTATTTATGTCTTAATAATAAATAACAAAAGCTTACTAGCGTTATGAATTTTCGATGTTCATGTACATAATGACATGAATAATGCACATTACGGCATAAATTGTTCCTCCTTAACACGCCGGGTGTGCGCCTGAAAGCGGGACGGAAAAGAGAAAATACTGGTAGAGGAACTATTTCAATATTAGATAATATTCGGGAGGTGTTAATCTGTTCTCAACAATAACAATTCACTGTAAGGAAATTTATCTCGGCGAAGAAGCAATTCAATATAAAAATTGCATCCCTTAAAAGCAATTGCTAGTTATGGATTTTTTTTATTGCCGGAAAAAAACTAAAAAATGAAATTTATTTGTTACCAGTTTTTACTCTGGTTCGCTGCCCAATGAGAAGACAATCTAGCGTGACCCACCAGTGGGTCACATCGGCGTGAACGTGTTAATACATAGTTTTTAAGCATTTTTAAGTGTTGTTATTTAATATTAACTAATTAAGATTAAATAACGTTATGAATATTTAAAATTTTGAATTTACGGCTTGTGGAAGTCAAGAAGAATTGTTTAGTTTAATGATAAACATTAATATTTTTTAAAATACATGTTTTTTTAATACAATTAATACCCATGCGACATTTGAAAAGTACTGTTTTTAACGTTCAGGTAGAGTAATGGATGCTTCAATCCCATCAATTAACTTGATTTTATCCCAAATCGAGACACATCAAATTCCACGGAATTTCCAAAGTTCCAGATGGTATTTTTCCTTGTGATAGCATAGGAAATGAATTAATATTTTAATATATTATAAATAAGAGAATTTTATCTACCATATTTAAGCGGTTACATACAAGATTAGGTAAACGAATGCTTCTGTTCTAATATTTATTAGGTAATTTTTTCGTTCATATGGTAATGATTTACCATAAGGATTTCAAAACATTTACACACATTTGGTAAGAAATACAAAACTGAAAATAGTAAAAGTGAATTTAACCAAATAAATGATTTTTATGTCATGCTCTAAGGTATCATGATTTACTAAATTTAATTACAAAGTACAAAACTATATTTTATTGCGAATTTTTCTGATATCATTACCAAAGTGCTTCGGTAAAAATTACTAAGATTTTTGATGCTTCCATAGCATCCGAAATTTTACAGTAATCTGAAGTTTTGACTAGTAGTTTGACATCTCAGTTTTTTTTGTTGATAAATGTACAAATTCGGAAGATTTTGGATTGACGACAATATTATTATTCTGTTGTTGTATTGCTTCTAATGCCACTTGCCGCACGAGCAAGCCTGCTTGGTGAAACCGAGCAAATTGAAGGCAGAGTGTGCGTTTCTTGTTTTTTTCAGTGGCGCAAATTCATCTTCAGCTACACACACGTCATAGCCCGTTTTATAGGGTGGACCCATTCGTATATCCATTCATTCATCCACAGATCGTAATTTTGATCTGAATCAGAGAACGATCGATCTCCAATCCATTACCCCCAGAGGTATTGATTTGTTATGGGAACTTGGAGAACTTTGCAACTTGACAGATTTAATGTGCATCAGTCGCCATTTACTACACGGGGAGTCTTCGGAGGGCGGGATTCGAACCTACGAGCTCTCGGACATGGGCCCAGCGCCCTACTGAATAAACTATTCCGGCATGTTATTATTCTGTTCGAAAGTTATGACTTGTGTGTTAAATGTCTAGGGTTGTTATTCAAAGTTCTATTGCTAAAAAAATTAAAAAGCAACAGTTTGGCTAGATACTTACAGACTAAAAAAGTTGTTGTTTGGAACTATGCATACTATTTTGCCGTAAATAATTATTTGTCATTAAAAAGGTCAGACTAGCTTATATTTGAAAAAAAAAATTCTTACACGAAATTGCCGATTTGGCAACATATTTTTATCTGGATGATACTTATTAAAATCACAGAATGATACTTATTTTTTGCACATTTTTACTAGTCCAAACAATGCGAAATCGCACTAAATTTGACTATCCAAAATTAGTCCACGAATATTTTTTTTCATTTTCACGAAAATGTGGATTTTCTACATATAGTACTAGAGAACAAATTGCATAATTAACTTAACTGGTGCTATAAAAAGATAAACGAAACTTAAACTATCAGTCATAGATAGCTGTTACAAATGCAAAGCAGTTATAAAAATAGCATAATTTTCGAAAAAAAAAGTAATTTTATCTGAAATTGGAGCTTTCCAAAACAGCCTTAAATTCTAACATATGCATAAAACTCTATGGTTGGTACAATAGTAGTGCCCTATATTTTATTTATTTTGTTATAAAATTTTTGATATATTACGAGACTTGTTATGCTATACATAAAACAAATACCATACCTGCCAACTCTTCCGGATTTTCCGGAAGATTTTGTTTTTATATTTAAAGTTGTAGTAAATATATACTATTTTTTCTTTTATAAACTTAATTTTCAAATGATTTTGATCACCACTATTCTTACAAAAATTAAGCACATATATTAATATGCGTTACTATCACAGTTGTCAACTTAAGTTTGCTCATATATAACGTATTTGTTTGCTTAAAATTGAAGTTTTAATTCCATTTTAATACCACTGGGAAAAATGATAATGGAAGGGATTAAAAGTTGGTAGGTATGAAATACGGTACCACAAAAATTTATTTTTTTCTCTCATTCACCAAACACTTTTATCACAAGAATATAGACTTCTGGTACAACTGTTGTACCAGCCGTCCCCAAAAGATGAAATAAAAAAAAAAATGTCACAAGAAAAATGAATTGCTTTAAATGCTATGCAATTTTTCTTGCAGGCTCTTTTTGTTCTAAAGTGTTACTATTTAATTAAGCACATACACGAAAATAATAAATTTCAATCCGAAACTATATATTACATCAAATAAATGAAAGAGTTAAGGAAGGTATATTACTTTTACGAATTTGTAATAAAGGGAGCGGATGGATAGCTTGATTTGCATAGTTTGACCTTTCAGCAACCCCTTTTTACACATATGTTCCGTGCTTAAGAGAATCAATCATCTCCATAGAAAGAAAATTAGTGAGAAAAAGAAAAATAATATCTTTCATGAAACTAGGGAGCTTATTATCAAGAAAGAAAAAAAGTAAGCACTCCTTCTTTCTTCTCTTTATAAGAATCATTAATTATAGTTTTCGAAAATTTGTAGCCTCAAAGGGTAAAGATCTGATTCCTGTGATAGCCTTCTTTTATGCAATATGTTTATTGCTTTGGGGGATTTCTTTTAAAAATGAACAGAATAATGTTTTTAAAATTTAAGAAGAATATTAAGATTTCCCTTGGCCTCCTTTGATCATGAACGTTTTGAAAATGTTATAAATATTTTCACAGTCAACAAAAGGATTAATTCAAACTTGTTTTTCATCAATTAAAATTTTAATACATTTCTGTGATATAAATGCTTAAAAGGGCTTATTACTTGATAAAAGTAACTTGAACTATTAACATTAAACGCTTCACTGAAAAAGCTGAAACATTAAAAATATTTTTTTTAACGGGTGGAAACTGAATTTGTTATTGGAACTTATCATGGAAGATTCCGAAGGCGTTGCTTATTTTGCTTCGCCTGGTAAGCCAAGACCAGAGAGCACCTTGTGACCAGAGTCACGAAGGCGAAGAACATTATCCACGCCACACTGCCCCAGATACCCGTTCAAAGGGTGGGCCCCCCAGTGGACAACACACAGAGAGAAACATCCATGCCCTAAGCGGGATTTGAATCCGTAGCCATTGGCTTCGCAGTCAGGCAAACTAACAGCTCGGCAACCTGACCAGAGAAAAAAATTTTAAAATATTGTTACGGTGCTAAAATGCTTATTTAAAATTCAATTACACTACCAGCAGCATCCTGGCAAAGCTTAAATTTTAGAGTCAGATCTGATATAAATTATAGTAATAATAATAGTTGAGATAGTTGAGAAAAAATAACTCTGTTCCAGGGGCAGGAAAAATAAAAATATTATTTCATAAACTTCAAAGACTCATGGAAAATTATACAATGCAAAGAAGAAAAAAATTCTTACAAAACATAACTTAATCACATTAAAAGAGCTAAAAATAAAAATATGAGCAAAAACACGAGATAAACAAAGAAAAGAAATATCCTTAAAATAGTAAATAAAAGTTACAACTCATAAATATATTAAAAATACTGCTCGGTAACTTGTCGTCAGTTCAACATATTGCAATATTGATGTCCTTTCTATGTATATCATAGCATGGACAAAGCAAAATATATAGATGGAGAGAGCAATGAAATTAAATTAATAAAATAAATTGCAAAATATTAAATACAATAATAAAAATATAATAATACTTGAGAAAAAATGGAGGGTCTTTTATTTTTATTTTCCTTTCTAGGTTATTTTGCTACGATACATTTAGAGAGCACTTTTCGGTGGCAACATGGCGGACTGATGACGTTGCCAAGTTTTTTAATTTTTTTTCCACTTTTCATATTATTGTCCCTTTTTGTTTCGCTTTTATTCATCTGCAATCAATCTTACTTTAAGTTAAATAAAATTGCAAATGAATTTAAAATATGCAAAAAGTCTACATATATACACTCTGAGAAAAGAGTATGGTCAAAACTACCAGAATATCAGAAAATGGCAAAATTTATCAAGATTCTGGCTCTACTTCAACACCAAAAAGCTCGGTAATTTTTATCGAAGCACTATTGTTATAATTTTGGTAAAATTAATAATAAAATATAGTTTAATAATGTGTTATAAAATTTGGTAATTGTGATCAAATTCAGCAATTTCATCATGATATTTTAAAGTGTGGAATATAAACAATTTACACTTATTTATTCTTAAATCACTCAGAGAAATTTTTTTCAATTTTTTTTATCAAGTTTGTTGATAATTTAGAAAACCAGTACTATATATATATATATACTATATATACGTATATATATATATATACTATATATACGTATATATATATATACTATATATACGTATATATATATATATATACTATATATATAGTGCTATATATATGTATATATACATAAATAAAGCATATTTTAAATTCTATAACTATTTTTAACTGGAATGTTTCCTCTTGTTAACTTAATTTTAATTAAATTTAAGATCGTAAAACAAAATAATAATGATCAATGAAATTTAATGGTAAGTGAGCTTGCGGCAAGGTATAAAATCAATTTTAACACGCCTTGCGTTATTAATACTCAAACTAGGCATTGCGTCTTGACATAATTATATGCTGGAGATTTATCTAGCATCGCAGTGCTTCAAACATGCATATATTAAATTGATGAAGCCCTGAAACTGTCCGCAGGGTGCTATTCTAAGTGATTTTGACGTTTGGGAAGCCTACCTCTTTCGGATGCAATGTTTGTCTAATACCGTAGATCTTTTATGGCCCGACTCCCTTCATTATCGAAACTCATCCCCATCCTCCTTCTGGAACCATCTTCAGTTAACACTCTCTCCCCTTAATTGATTACGACTGGCATAGTCTTCTTTAACAAAATGTAAATGTTTGCTTTTTCCCACACTGAAAGTCACTTCCCACATCCAGGAAGTCAGTTTATTCACTTTCCCCAGCATATCTCAATTTTTTTCCCTTAGAAAATTTTCTTTTCCCTTTTTTCCCCTCCACATCTCATTTTTTCCCTTTTTTTCCCTCCACATATCATTTTTTCCCCTCCACATTTCATTTTTTCCCTTTGAATTTTTTTTTTTTTTTTTTTTTTTTTGACATCATACTTGAAAAATTATTTCCTTATACTTGCGAAAGAAATAATTGAAGTTAGAGCTCTTTTGGATTTTCTCTAGGTCTTGTTATGAGCTTGGGTTGTAAAGGATCATTTAGATGAGTGCATGATGGTAACTGCCCGACGTAATGTATACAATTCCGTGAAAGGATTACAATGGTTTGAATTGGAAGGAAAGAAATTGAGTCACAGTGTTACGAGGAAAAATTTTACCCTTAGAAATTTTCTCTAGAGAATTCTGAAAGTAAACATGCGTACTAACGGTTTGAAAAACTCGTATAATCGAAGAGGGTAAGAGAAAATCGTTTTTGAAGTCTTAAGAAAAAATAAAGTTGCGCTGTACGGGTGATACAATTTCATAAAAACTCAGCATTAAATTCAAAGAGCTTCCGGGGTTGTTTACTTATGCGTTTTAACTTGTTCAAAATATTTACCAACTTCTGAACTCTTCGAGCGTTTGTTAGAAAAATGGAATTAGGATATCTGAAATCACATTCTTTTTCCCTTCATATAAACCTTTCAACATTTATGAAATAAAAATAACTTCAAAATATTAAATCATGTTTTCTAAGAAGTTTTAGTTAGATTTGCCGATTTCAAATACCTTCCAACTAAGAAAGTAAATATCTCCGATTTTTTTTTTCTAATATTTTAAGCTAATATATTTATTTCTAGCACAACTAAATTTTTCTTATTTAATATTTTTTTTAAGGAATATTTTGTAAACAGATATATTTATTGATGAAATATAGTATAATTGTTGGTGGTATTTTGGATACACCTTTATAGAAATTTCTTTAAAAAAAAAAATTTTTAAGTAACAATTTATCAATTGTTATTTTACCATATTCAACCAAAACAGTCGAATAATCATTAAAAGATGTTATTCAAATTTTTGACAAGTAAAATAAAACCGTTTATTGACTGTTTTCACCTAATACGGTTAAACAACCATAGTTTTATCCGAGCTACCTTGACCACAATATGAATCCACCTACTTACTGACCACAGCCAGTGTTGCATCAACTTGGTGTTCTACTCGGAACAGTGTCATTACGATCAGTACACTGTAGGATATTTTTTTAAAATCAATTATTATGCAATTGTAATGATAAACACTGAAGTATTGTACGTCCAGAATAAAACTAAAAATTTTATAAACTAAAACTATTTTAAATTTTCCGAGAAGACAGCAAAAGCCGCAGTTATTGAACTAAAGAAATAAATTTAAACTTATCAGGCAGGGGTGGGGAATATTTTTTATCTGGTTCAGGTGGCGCAGGATTGATTCATATTTCGTTGCTTTAATCGTTTTCGGAAACAAATATAATCAATCCAGAAACATGTTACGTCGAAAAGAGATGGCACGTTGAAGTGTGCATTTTCTGAAATTCCAAGGAACAGCAAAGTAAACAGTCCATCATCTTACCTCTTATCTTACCCATATTTTGATAAAATCTAAAATCGTCTGACAAAAAAAATACACTCTAGATAGTTTTTTGCACTATAATTAATTGAAGTAAATTCTACAGAATAAAAACATATTTTTCACTGGAAAGGACGGCTTAATGAAAAATACAGATCTTCTCTGTTTTTATGCGTCCTTCTCGATCTGCAAAAAATTCCAGTTTCTTTTACATACTTTTTTTGTATATACGACAGTTTAAAGCTTTTCTTGACAAAAAGGTTTTTCTCTGTTTTCGTCCTAATCAAAAACGAATAAAACCGTCAAATCAAATTCTAGTTTGTACCATGCAACTTTGCTCACTATACCATAACTCTAAATTTTTTTTTTCAAATTATTTTATGGTTTTTTTCTATACTTGCTCTTACTTTTCAGTAACTATTTTATGGCTTTAAACATTGTAAAATTAAAATTTCGATTTAATCTTATTGTACAATCGCAGAATGGTTGTAATCTGGGTATGCTGACAAAGTTGTTCTACAGACTTTTTGTTAAAATAACGGAGTTTTTATGTTAGAACAGCATTACTTATCTGTTTTAAAAGCAGTCGTCTGTTCTTAAATAACAGAAAATTTTTTGAAAAATAAAAAGATCTGGCACACCAGCTGACAGGCTTTTTTTTCGTAAATTTAACAGACCTTTTACTGGGAATGGAAAGCTATGCTAAAATGTATACTTCAAGGGTTAGGTGTATCAACTTGGTCATCGGGATAAAAATATGTTAATTACGTGAAAAATCAAAATCAAACTCAAAACTGGCAATTCAAGGTATTTAACAAAAACAAATTTGCAAATTAATCATCCATATTTAAACTTCTTCAACACATTTAATTTCATATCTTAGGTGAATCTGTCGGGTTAGCCAAAAAAGCCTATCTGTCTAGCCTATCTGTCTAGCCTTAGCCTATCTGTCGGGTTAGCCAAAAAAGAATTCCATAGTGTTCCTCTTACTCTGAAGCAAATGTGGATTGGTTCCTTCAAAAAGCCTCTTAGAAAGTTGCTACCTTTCGTGATTCAGGAGTTCCTTTTTCTTTTGGGTGTATTCAAAATGACAGAATTCAGAATGACAAAATTCGGAGTTAAAACCTGATAACCAGAAATGTGACATGTATCAGCTCATACTGTGCAATGCCTTTAATGAAAAATGTACTTGTATTGTTAGATTATTTAGAACAAATAACGATAGCTTACAGTTCACAACTGAAATTTAGGTTCAAAATGTCTTCAAGTGTGGATCGTAAATGATTTAAATGAAATAAATGTTAATAATATTTTTAATCATATGAGAAAAGCTATAATTTACAGTCAATACTGCGCAAAAATTCACAAAACGTTTGACCGGTGTCCCTTTCACTTATCCACGGTTCCCAGCAGACCACCGAAGTCAAGCATCACTGGTTGCGGTCAGTGTGCGGGTGGGTGACCACTTGGATTAGTCTGCTTAGGGATCGAGGGTGTGCGGTATGGGTCCTCGTTAAACTGTTCTACCGTAAAGTGCTTGACTTCGCGTGCAGGTCGTCGGGCTACCGAAGCGGGGGTGCCATCCCCTCTGCAGAGGATCAAAATTGCGATGGCATGTCTTCGGATCATCCTCAGGGATGTTTCCCAGACCGTCGCCAATAGCCCATTGTGCAGCTCTAGTGCGACGTAAATTAACTACAACAACAACTTTCACTTATCCTTTCCTATTACTCGAATTACAAGCAAAAATATATTTTTGTATTTTTCAATAATAAAAAAAAACATTTTAATAGTTACTAAAAATTTTATCAGATTATTCTAATAGCATTTGTACTAAAATATCAAATACAAAAAACAACAAAAAAATCAACCTGATTTTTTTCTTGCAATCATATTTAAATATTTATCTATACTTATTTTTTTTTTTTATATTAAAGAAATCTCAATGATGAATAACGGTTTCTTATACTATAAATAACTTTGAATTTGTAATTGAATTTGACTTTGAATTTTTGACGTGTCCAGAATCCACTAAATGAACTATTTATAAGAACAGATAACAGACAGGAAATCAAAATCGATCGTCACACACTTAATAAAATTAGTATTTGAATTAAAAATTAATCTAATTTGATGTAAGAGTTAGTTAAATTTAAACTATGCAATAAAACGGAAGCCAAGAAATGTACTTGCTCTAATAACAAGACATTTAGCACTTAATGGATAAAAACACTTAATGGATGACGACATTTAATGAATAGTATTTTTGACGCTTCCAGAGAGTCACTCAATGAGCCATTAATAAGAACGGAAACCAGATAGCAAAAGGAAACCGATTGTAGCTCATATAATAAAAATAATATAATTTAAACTAGAAATTAATTGAATTTGAATAAATTGTAATCATTCAATTATTATTATTCATTCTATTATTATTATCCATTAAATTATTACTATTAATTAAATTATTATTATTCATTCAAATAATTTATTAAAAATTCATTGAATGAATACAATTTTAACTTAAGAAAAAAACGAAAGTAGAAAAAATAAATTGTACTCGTTTTCATAACAGGAGCACCTAATGGTTTAAAGACTGAAGAGTACGATACTTAATGAAAAGTTTTTTTGACATTTTCAGTATCCACTCAATGAGCCATTAATTAGAACCGAAAAGTGAAAGCAAAAGGAAAAGTATTGCCACTCACGTTATAAAAATAGTATTTAGATCTAAAATTATTTGAAGTGAAAATTAGTAAAATTCAAACTAAACAGCTAAACTGAAACTAAGAATAAATAAATAAATTGTACTTTGCCCCATAGCAAGAGCTTTGGCACCTAATGGTTTAAAGACTGAAGAATACGACATTTAATGAAGAGTATTTTTAACATTTTCAGTATCTACTCAATGAGCCATTAATTAGAACTGAAAAGTGAAAGCAAAAGGAAATGTATTGTCACTTACGTTATAAAAATAGTATTTAGATCAAAAATTATTTGAATTTGAAGTGAAAATCAGTAAAATTCAAACTAAACAGCTAAACTGAAACTGAAAAAAATAAATAAATTGTACTTAGTCCCATAGCAAGAGCTTTGGCACCTAATGGGTTAAAGACAGAATAATACGACATTTAATGAATAGTATTTTTAACATTTTCAGTATCCACTCAATGAGCCATTAATTAGAACCGAAAAGAGATAGCAAAAGGAAAAGTATTGTCACTCACGTTACAAAAATAGTATTTAGATCAAAAATTATTTGAATTTGAAGTGAAAATTAGTAAAATTCAAACTAAACAGCTAAACTGAAACTGAAAAAAATAAATAAATTGTACTTAGTCCCATAGCAAGAGCTTTGGCGCCTAATGGATTAAAGACTGAAGAATACAACATTTAATGAACAGTATTTTTGACACGTCCAAAATCCACTCAATGAGCCATTAATAACAACGGAAAACAGATAGCAAAAGGAAACCGATTGTCACTCACTTGTCTCTGTCTACTAGCGACATTATGAAAGTAAACACATCACGGCAATGGCGGATCACGTTTCGATGCCTTTCCTAAATTAATGCATTGCATCATTCTGCGTGGCTATAGATGCTGTCATAGGATTTGTCCCTAACTAAAAACAAAAAGCCAAATCGGCTCGTGGGAGGATATTTGATCCATGAAATGTTTTTCAGCCGATTGCGGAGTGCTTTTAGATCTCCAGAGATGGCTGAATATAAATGTCCAGTACGAGCATTGTATGTCCCAAGAAACAGTTGATGCCACCTGGGAAATAGTTCTGGATTAAATGAGCGTGAGGCTTGCACTGAGGATATTTTATGTCTTTATTTTTGATTAAGTTGTTTTTCCCGATACTACTTGGACACGCTGCTTGAAATGCTGAGCAAGTATAAACGAAATTTCTCCCATTATTACTAGAAATCTTGTCTCCCAAAGAGGTTGGCAAGTGGTATTCAATATCAGATGATAGAAGATCTTATTATAAACAGAAACTCTATCGACAGTCTTATTCTAGAGGGATGTTGCCGCTTGAGAGTTTGGTGCTTTTTCATAGCATTTTTAGAGAATCCTTTATTTCTTCACATTAAAATAAGGAATTAAATATGTTAACTGTGCAAAATATAAAATTTATTCATTTTTTCAAGTTAAGAATATGTAAGATGAATCGCAAGTAACAAACATCTCGATATAAACTAAGCAAATTTTAATACGTCCTTCACCAAATTTATGGTGTTGGACGTATGTTTATTTCTACGAAAATTTTACATTTTTTCATAAATTTGATGAATGTTATATCCTTATATTTGGACATACTTCTATTTTCAATTCTAGATTAACTGAAATAACAAAAAGGTAATTAAATTTACTTTCAAAACTCCAATTTTCTTTTATTGCCGAAAAATTAAAATCTATTAAATAAAGATAATCGAATAAAAATTTTAATTTGCATCAATCTATTAAAAGAATTATTTAAAGAAAAATTGTTTGAAAGTTAGTCAAACAATGTTATTGTTTGGACAAATCTTTGCTTTAAAACGTTTAGTTCTTCCAGATTCTAAACGATAATATTATATACTACTACTACTAATATACATACTACTGCGAAAAACTACCCACATCCTGATTGCATCACCCGTGAAATTAATTTTACCGTAAAATCTTTTTCCTACTGTAAAATTTTATACTCTTTTACAGATTTAGCTGCATTTAATAACCCCATTAAGCAATTATTTAACTACAGTGAATCTGCGATTTTACAAAAAAATATTGCTGTAAAAATTACAGTAAACCAGAATTTGTACTATGAAAAAATTGATTTCAAGGTAAAAATCTTTTTCCTACTGTAAAATTTTATACTCTTTTACAGATTTAGCTGCATTTAATAACCCCATTAAGCAATTATTTAACTACAGTGAATCTGCGATTTTACAAAAAATATTGCTGTAAAAATTACAGTAAACCAGAATTTGTACTATGAAAAAATTGATTTCAAGGTAAAAAGTAATGGCCCACTGGGTGCCGGTATATTTTACCGTAATTTGATCGCAATATTTTACAGTGTGTATTGTCAATCCATATTGTTTGACGTGATTTTCCTATATGGGGCTATGATCGAAACCATCCTGTAAAAGTACTTTAAAAAATACCCAGCAGAAATACTTCAAATACTTATTACAATAATGAGATTACTTAATATGTAGTTGAGACATAAATATTTGTTGCTACATCTTGCATTATACAACTATTCAAAAATGTATATCGAAAAAAAATTGCATTTGTAATTAAAGAAAATTTATATTTTGCATTAACAACAAAAAAAAATCACAAGCTTTCTCAGTTTTTTATTTGCCAATTAAAATCAAGGCTTTCTTTTTAAAAGGGAAAACAAGTTTAGAAAACCAAAATATTCTAAAGTGCTTTATTTTTTTTATTAACTCTCATATGATTTATTTCCCCTTTAGTCTATCTTCCTTAGCGTCACACAAATCGAACTTTAATTTCGATGCTTCGCTTGAAGGGTTATTTATCTAAGTTTTTTTTATTCGCGTTAACGATGGCATTTGGAGAATGTGTCCTGATCTGTAATAATTCCTCTTTCTTTTTTTTCCTGCATTTCTTAACAAAAGTGAGAATAACACTGGGTCCTTGGCATTTATACGGATTAATGAAAAAAAGCATGAGAATCGATTTAATGATTTACTGTATAATTGAAGAAGGCATTTTCGAATTACTTGAAAAATGTTCGAAAATATCTTTTTGCCTATTTACTTAAAGTTTTCTATTTAAGGTTCATTATTGTCGTAAACCTTTGTATTCTTCAATGTTACTTGATTTATTTTGAAAAATACACCTAAGCATTTATTTAATGAAAATTAATTTCCTAATGTATGGAATGTGACGTAGTTTTCGGTGGAAAATTTTTCTAGGAAATAATTATATGTATATTTTTGTTTTGTATATTAATTGAAAATATCCTCATGTTAAGTATTTTACTTGTAAAACAAAAACTAGTTTTGAAAATTATAAATACTTCATTTTGACTACTATATCTCATTTTTAAGAAGCAAAATCATGTATGTCTTAGAGATATCTAAAAAGTTTCAAAACTAGCTTAAAATATTAGTATTACCAAAGATTAAGTAAGAATAATTAAGCTATACGTACTTAGTATTTTAGATCTTACCGATCTTGCATATTCTGTAGATAAGATTTAAAGCTGTCTTCACGTAAAATATAAAATTTGATTTAGTACTCAAAGCTGGAAGCAATCTTTTTCATTAAATAAAACATTTTTTCACCAAATTCAAATATTCTTTGATTTCAATAAATTAGCAAAACAGCTTTCACTTATCAATTTAATCAACAAAAAGATATCACAACAGCTCTTGTAGAGCCCTGGCTTCCTTTAAAATTTCGAAGGAATATAAATATATAAATAATGCAATAAATATTTTAACTTTTAAACCCGAATAAAAGTTTACTGAAAATTATTTTTAACGTCACTTCTCTTTCTTAAAAAAAATAAATAAAAATAAATTAAATTAAATGTTTGTAGCATTCTCATGATAGCTATTTATACGAGAAAGTTTTTGCTTTCGTTTCTTGATTCGCAAAAAAAAAAAAAATCTGTTAAAGTTTCCTTACTGTATGGTAATGACAGAAAGAAAAAAAACATAAGGGCCATTGAGACCAGAAACTTTGGTATTTAAACCATTCATTTGGTAATTTTCGGTTAATATAGTAATAGTTTACCAGAAATTCTGGACATCAAATTCATATGCCATGCTCTAAGGTATCATGAGATGATTGTTATATATTACCACAAAATTCAAACTTTATCACACATTATGAAACCATATTTTATCATTAAATTTACTCAATCATTACAAAGCACTTCGAAAAAAATTACAGAGTTTTTTGGCGTTCCTATCGAGCCCCAAATAGGGTAAATTTTGGCCCTAATCAGGTAATTTTGATCATACTTTTTTCAGAGTGATAAATGACTTTTTTTTTCTTACAAGTATGATAAATTTTGCCCTAATCTGGTAATTTCGACCATACATTTTTCTGAGTGATAAATGACTTATTTACTTTTTAAACATATATTTCCTACATATCTACATGCATTTTTTTCCCTATTGAGAAAATTAATAGAGGAAATTATTATTTAAGCGTAAATCCTCTGCACCCAGTGACCTTGTTTGATGACATTTTTCTCATCAAAAATATAATAAAAAAATTATAGGGCATTTATTTCATTATTAAGTTTAATGTCAGAGAAGCAGAACACATCTTTTTTTTTTATCGTGACGCTTTAGTAATACAATATTTTGAAATTGTAAATATAATAATGGAATTAGAATTTAACTTATCATTTCGATAAATACTAACATGAGTCATTATCTCCTCTCACAAAATTGAGAAAACCCACCATATTTCATGCTTATTCATTTTGAGCATAAGTGAGATATCAGCATATTTACCACCCTCCCTTCTATTGTCATTTTTCCCTCCTGGGAAAGTGTTTTCATATCCTGAATAGTCTAGAGAAAACTAATAAAACTCTAACAATAGCGCCTCTGACCTTCCCCCCTCTTTCTATGAACCGTTATTGTTGAAAATATGCCTCAGAAAACAGAATTCACTCCCTCCTATTCTTTGTCCTATTTCAATAATAGTCCTCTGCAAGGGGCTGCTAAGTCAAAGTTTATTTTGCTTTGGGAATATAATGGAAATAATGATAAAACAGTAAAAAAATCGGAGTAAATCAGAAACTAGTAAAATATTTGTTTATAAAAATGTTAATCTCTGTTCTAAATAAACAACTTTATAAGAACTTATTATATATATATATACATTTAATAAAAAGACAACTTGATGTTCTATCGAAAACGTACAGCGCTCTAAAAAATCAATTTTAAAAGGGTTTTTTTCATGCATAAGAGTAATCCTTAAATTTATTTTAATATAGTGCATTAACTTGCATTTTACAAAAATATTTATAATAATATATATAAGAGTAATCCTTAAATTTATTTTAATATAGTGCATTAACCTGCATTTTACAAAAATATTTCATTCACATTGTAAAATTACAAATTAAAAGCTAAATTGAAAATTAAGTACCAAATTATTTTGTACGTAGCTGGCTTTAATGATTTTACTGGTAATTGTTATTATATATATATATATATATATATATATATATATATATATATATATATATATATATATATATATATATATATATATATATATATATATCATTTATTTTACTTTTATGTTCTTAATTTATTTATTTTTTAAATATTTTTCTCCTCGTCTTTTCATTAATCTTTATTATTTCATATGTTTCCTCTATACTTTTAGCTATCTATGTATATTATTATTATATCATAAAATATGTATTATATGTATTATTGTAAATATACATCAATAGTTTAGTTTAGCATGTTCAGGTAAAAATGAAATTTACGGAATAATGTATCGGCATCGTAACTGCCGGTATTTTTTACCGGAAATATTTTTGGAATGCAGAATGCTTTGGGTGTCAAGTAATTTTTGTACCATATATATATCTATATATCTATATCTATCTATATATATATATATATATATATATATATATATATATATATATATATATATATATATATATATATATATATATATATATATATCCTAGAAGATAGATATTAAATTAAATATATACTCATAGTTGGTATCGAATCAAATTCATAACAATGAGCTTTAATGTCCTTACAAACATATTAACACTGTATTTTAATCAAATATATTTGAATACCTCGTTTAGATTTGAGAGTTACGTCACAATAGTGTTCATTCTAGCCTGAAGATAGCCTTACGATGTCAAAATGGGTTTGTGACACACCTGCCGGGAATTACTTCAAGAAGTACAGCGGTACTGTTATATTAAATGGATTATTGATTTGCAATCTTGATTTAAGGCTCTTGGGTTGTAATGTAATAACATTTTGGGGAGATTTAGAATTCTAATTATCTGCCCTTCATTCACATAATTTCAAATTATTTGATAACTATATATGATATAATTTGTTTGTTCAATTATAAATTTAAAATGTGTTAAAGCTCCAGATTAATTTATATGTATATATGTATATATATACATATTTTTTTTTCTTTTTTTCCGGTACCTTGTTATTTTTATTATGATTATTCTTTTTTCCCCCTTTTTTCACTGATCTGTAATTTTTTCCATGTTTTCTCTAAATTGTGAACTTATTTTATGAGATCTATTTACTTGCAGCTTATATGCAGTAAATGAAACTTTTTGTTTTTCTTAAATTTCTTCGTGTTTTTTTCTCATATCTATTTATTATGCTATATATATATATATATATATATATATATATATATATATATATATATATATATATATATATATATATATATATATATATATATATATATATATATATATATATATATATATATATATATATATATATATATATATATATATATTATCTAGCATTTATGAAACGCATCTTCAAACAAGTACGAAAATTCAAATAGTTCATATCTAGTATACTGAATGATACAGTGTATTAGATATTCTCCCGTCGATAATGTATTGAATTATTTCTGCCACAAAGCAACGCTTTGGTGTTAATTTCATTGACGAAACAATCACTGTTAAAAATAAGTTATACATAAATACAAATTTTTGTAAAAATTTTTAAAAAGACGTTTTAACTTGGCGCTCTGAAATAATTTTCCGGAGAATTAAAAAATAGCAGAAATTTACAGTTAGAAAGGTGTTAAAACCAGTCTCTAATCTATTCGAACTATCAAAATGTGTTTTATATTTTAAAATCAAGCCTTTGGTTCTTTAATCGATCGTTAAATATTCACTGTTGTAAGAAATTAAGAGAATTTGCAGAGTTGGTCGATTATCTCGGGAATTACTGGACCGATTTTAAAGAAATTTGATATGTACATACATTGATACAATACAAAACAAATAACCATTCAACAATTGTAATACACAAGCATGATCGTGTGTAACACTCGGTGGAGTTGGAAGGTATGAAACAGCGGTTGCAGAATAAACAAAAAAATGGGTTAGTATGGCCCCTTTTTACAGATATACCGTCCTTGAAGCGTGTTTTCATACTTGAATTAAGGCATTTTATCATTTCCTGTTGCAATTGACCTGAATTGTCCTGGGGCAATTTCATACCTTCCGACTGCAACGAGTGTTATGCGCGATCATGCATGTGTATTACAGTTGTTGAATGATTATTTGTTTTGTAGTGTATCAATGTGTGTATAAATCAAATTTCATGAAAACCAGTCCAGTAGTTCGAGAGATAATCGTCCAAGTCTGCAAATTCTCTTAATTTCTTGCACCAGTGTGGAATAAGGCATATAGAAACTAACAATTATTTTTCTTGAAATGAAAGCATTTTTAATCATTAACAAAACTAATTTTAAATCAAATGTCAAAATTCTATGTAATTCGTATCTAATTTACTTAACTTAGTGTATTTGACATTTACGTTGCAATATTATATTGATTAACTTATACAACAAAACAACACTTCTGTATTTTATTGATTCTGTATTTCTGTATTTTATTTGTTTTGTAGTGAATCAATGTATGTATAAATCGAATTTCATAAAAACCAGTCCAGTAGTTCGAGAGATAATCATCCAAGTCTGTATTCTCTTAATTTCTTGCACCAGTGTGGAATAAGGCGTATAGAAACTAACAATTATTTTTATTGAAATTAAAGCATTTTCAGTCATTAACAAAACTCATTTTAAATTAAACATTCAAAATTCTATGTAATTCGTCTCTAATTTACTTAGCTTAGTGTATTTAACTTTTACGTTATAATATGACATTGATTTATTTATGCAACAAAGCAGCACTTCTGTATTTTATTGATTCTGTATTTCTGTATTTTATTTGTTTTGTATGTATAAATCAAATTTCATAAAAACCAGTCCAATAGTTCGAGAGATAATCATCCAAGTCTGCAAATTCTCTTAATTTCTTGCACCAGTGTAGAATAAGGCATATAGAAACTAACAATTATTTTTATTGTAATTAAATCATTTTCAATCATTAACAAAACTTATTTTAAATTTAACATTAAAAATTCTATGTAATTCGTATCTAATTTACTTAGCTTAGTGTATTTCACATTTACGTTATAATATTATATTGATTTATTTATACAACAAAGCGACACTTCTGTATTTTATTGATTCTGTCTTTCAGTATTTTATTTGTTTTGTATGTATAAATCAAATTTCATAAAAACCAGTCCAATAGTTCGAGAGATAATCATCCAAGTCTGCAAATTCTCCTAATTTCCTGCACCAGTGTAGAATAAGGCGTATAGAAACTAACAATTATTTTTATTGAAATGAAAGCATTTTCAAACATGAACAAAACTCATTTTAAATTAAACGTCAAAATTCTATGTAATTCATATCTAATTTATTTAGCTTAATGTATTTTACATTTACGTTATAATATTATATTGATTTATTTATACAACAAAGCAACACTTCTCTATTTTATTGAAGAAACAAAACCTCTTTGAAGTAAGTGAAAAATGACTACTCAAAAAATTTAACTCTTCCGCGAAAGACATTTTTTTTTAGATACCCTTTTTTTTGAAGGCAGGGAATATTACTATAAGACAAAAAAGATTCAAGTCTCCGAAGAAACTGTAAGCTTACTGTATATGTTAAGAATTACGAAAGGGTCACTTATTCAAAAAGCTTTCATACATTTTTATGCGAAGGGGAAGCTATTTCCTTTAGAATGACATCACACAAAAACGTCCATGAGTAAAAGACAACTTCGATTTGGAGATAGCAAAGAGTGACACTTCCTATCTTCTTTTTCAATAAGCGATAAGCTTTTCATTCATCCGTCAAAGTCATTGGGACTTATACTAGAAGCTATTATTGACTAGAATATTCAGTTTCTTTTTTGTTTCTTAAATACAAAAAAGCTGAAAGGTGTTATTTTCTAACAAAATTTTCCCAAGCTCGACAAAAATTGTCGTCATTAAAATGATTGATTTCTTAGTGATTTTTTAGCAATTTTTCTTCGCCTCTTATTTACTTATTCATGCGAAGTGAATATGATTTATTTTCGTTTTTTTTACCCATTAAATTTCCATTTTTGAGCTTCTAATAAATATAAAATTATAGTTAATAACGGTACGACATAGAAGAGCTTTTTCTAAGACTTACTGAAATTATATTTTGTTTAGAATCGAATAGTGATAAGCTTATAAGAAATTCTCCTTAATAATTATATGCTGAAAATAACTGCTATTATTTTTATTTTAAGAAACTAACATCAATCATTTTAAAGGATAGTTAGTAAAGGTTATATGTTCCTAGCCACGGCAGATGTGTTTATAATTAGTTATAAAATTCTTCTTATAATCGCCGATCAGTTTAAATTTGTTATAAATTTATTTGAAATATTTTTATTTTTCAAATTACCGGGTGAAAACATCAGTAAATTAAACATTTAAAATTTTTTATTTGTTTTAGAATTGCATTTAAGAAATAAATTAGAGCTTGTATTAGAGACAAAGTTGGGGAATCGATTATAAGCAAATTTCATATTTATTGGAGGACTATTATAAATGTGAAATATTTTCATATTTATTTGGATGATTATTATAAATATGAAATATTTTCATATTTTTTTGGATGATTATTATAAATATGAAATATTTTCATTTTAGTTGGATGACTATTATAAATATGAAATATTTTAATTTTAGTTGGATGACTAATATAAACATGAAAAATTTTCATATTTGAAATATGAAACTAATGAATACTAAATATGAAATATATTTTTGCTTAGAAGGAGGGGACCTGAAGTGGTTTAATTTTTTTACATGTATTATTTTAAATTCTGAAATCATATTTACAGTTTTGTTATCTTTACAGTTAATTTTGTTATGTTTATTTTTCCGTAGACGAAGAACGTTCTCTCTTCTAAGAGGTTAGTTTAGAATCTGCTTTTCGGAACTGCTTTTTTTTTTTTTTTTTTGCTTATTCGGAACCTTTAATGTTTGCGTTTTAATTGGCTAAATATAAAAGAATTAATTACGAAATTAGAATAAAAGCTCATTTGTTTTGAGTAATTAAGTCAAAAGTTTCTGCATAAATTGGCATTTTTCTAGCGATTTTTATAATAACAACGTATAAATTGAATCAGAATTCTAACGAAAAATCGTTTAAAACTATAATTTTTTAATAAGTAATATTTAATTTTTTTTCCAACTGAGTAATTCATTGCGCAATTGGTAAAATTTCTGCAATTCTTTAATATTTTTTTCCCAAACTTACATTTTTTAAGTTCAACAAAAATGTAATTGGCAATAAGTTTAATATAAACAATATTTTATAACCAAAAACAACAATTGTATAAAAAGTTATTTTAATTGGTGAGCATTATTTCAGGTACTTTCATCAGTGCTTTAACCAATCATTAAATGATTCCATTGGTTCAAATAAGACTTAGCATCGCAATGGAATTTTTAGATTTTAAGCATTATATAATTAAGTTGCAAAAATACTTTTTCTCAAACAAAAAAGAAGCAAAGTGTATTTATTAGAAGATAAAATTGAATGTATGTTCTTACATTATTTATTCTTGATAGATCCAATTTTTTATGTTTAATTTATTTTTTTAATCAACAGATCGAAAATGGCTTTTAAATACATAAAAGAAATACATGTTTTGAAAATTCAAAACATAATTTGTAAAACAGGAAACTGCTCTTAGATCAAAAGTAAATTTCAATTGAAGCGGTCAATACTACCAAAATATGGTGAAAATTATATTGAATTATATTGAAAACAAAATTATATTGAAGCGGTCATTTTACTAGCAATTTTTATAATGACAACGTATAAATTGAATTAGAATTCTAACGAAAAATCGCTTAAAACTCTAATTTTTTAATACGTAATATTTAATTTCTTTTTTCAACTGAGTAATTCATTGCGCATTTGGTGAAATTTCTGCAATTCCTTACTGTTCTTTTTCCCGAAACTTATATTTTTAATATTTTTTCTGCTCAGCCAATGTGTAATTGGCAATAAGTTTAATATAGATAGTATTTTATAACCAAAAACAACAATTATATAAAATGTTCATTTTAATTGCTGAGATTAACTCAGATATTTTCCTCACTGTTTTAACCAATCATAAAATGATTCCATTGGTTCAAGTAAGACTTTGCAACACTATGGAATTTTCAGATTTTAAACATTATATCATCAAGTTGTAAAAATATTTTTTTCTCAAACAATAAAGAAAAATTTCTTTTTATTTGAATATAGAGTTAAATTAATTTGTTCTTGTACTTTTTATTCTTGTTAGATCCAATTTTTTATGCTTAATTTATTTTTTTAATCAACAGATCGAAAATGGCTTTTAAATACATAAAAGAAATACATGTTTTGAAAATTCAAAACATAATTTGTAAAACAGGAAACTGCTCTTAGATCAAAAGTAAATTTCAATTGAAGCTGTCAATACTACCAAAATATGGTGAAAATTACCGTTTTTCTGACTAATTAATAGCACCAAAAGCACGATAATTTTACTGAAGCAATTTGGCGCTCATTTTGTGAAATTAACAGTAAAATATACTTTTATAATGCGTGAAAATTTAGTAAGTATGGTAAAATGACGTGATTTTATCATGATACCTTAGAGCATAGCACAAAAAGCATTTATTCAGTGAAATTTAAATCTGATTTTATGTATTTACAAAATGTGAGGTGATAAGAACTATAATTTTGAAAACCAAGAACTCATAATGAACCATTACCATATGAATAGAAACTGTTACAAACAACTTAAATTTTGATTTTATTCCCAGATTTTTTAATTTTATTTTTTTATCAGTGGGGGAAATATATAGTGGGGGAAAATGCATATTGTTTTTTCTCAAAGGCTTAAGAGATGCACATGAAAAAATATAATTCCCACTTCACGTAGCTGCCAAAACAAAGAATAAATGAGGTAAATAATATAATCGATTGTATATTTATGAAATAATACCTCAAACTTAGTGAAAAAGTGTGTCAACATAGCAAGGAGTTCAGTCAATCGTCGGTGCTATTTCTTTTTACCTGGTACCTGGTTGTTTTCCGGAATATCAAGATAATTTTATCCCATACGTTCAAAGGAAGTATGACATGTGTTTAATGGAAGTGAAATATATAATGGGGGAAAATGCATATTGTTTTTCTCAAAGGTTCAAAAGATACACCTGTAAAAATATAATTCCCACTTTACGTAGCTACCAAAACAAAGCTGGAACTGAGAATAAATGAGATAAATATTATAATCGATTGCATGATAGAATACCCCAACCCACAAGACATATTTATTTATAATGCTTCTCTCAGATACACTAATCACGTCTATTGTCTTAAACAAGTGCTTAATCATAGCGAGGAGTCCATTCAATCACTGGTATTATTTCTATTTCTAAGTACATTATAGAATAATCTTGTGATTGACCCTTATCATTAATTTACGCTTGGACAGTAGGAAAGACAAATAAAATTAACCCTCATTAAGGCAAGTGAAAGAATCCAAACTACTATCGACAACGATTAATAAAAGGTGATCTTGATTGGTGCAGAACGTGTGCTAAACTTCTTCTTATCTGAAGGGTGCAGACTTGGATGCCGGGCTGCACTCATTTGTCCATACGGACCGGATGATCCTATTGTCTGGACACGGACACTTTCTACGTGAGCTGATTCAGACTAATTCCCTTGGAAGAACAAGAGGCGTAGAGGAGGAGGAAATTCGACATCCATGGAGACGGCTATAGTTGATGAAATACGAGATTCTCATTTGCTGTTATTGGCGATTTTCTTTCATTCTTAGTTTTCTTCCGTGATTAAGTCCTTGGCCATCAATTTCTGAGTTCTATGAATAGTTCAGACATTGCGTAAAGGAACAGAAAAGATAAATACGTCTCAGTATAATTTATTAGCACCTTATTGGGCTAAACTATGAAGGGAATAGGCCAGCATAATTAGAAATATAGAAATAAGTGCTAAATATTGTTTTTAATTCATATTGATTTAGTTTTAATTTTAATGTTAACTCTTCATGTACTGTGCACACGCAAAAAAAATGGACCACCATGAATATAATTTGATTAACGCATCCAATTTTAAAAATAAGACTTTTTCAGAATTTAATTTCTCAGAAACTATTCGAAGGATTTTGCTCAAATTTTCTATTTTTTTAATTAAAATTTCGAATCATACAGATCTGATTCTAATATTTTAAGGGCTTATAAATTTCAAATCATACAGATTTGACATGGGGTAGACCGTCTCAGTGTAATTCATTTAAACCTTACAGGGCTAAACTATGATGTGAATTGGCCAGAATAATTACGAAATATGGAAATAAATAAATATATTTTATAATTTATATTGATTTAGTTTTAATTTTAATGCTGACTTTTAATGTACAATGTGCAAAAAGTTAACTGACTCCCCTGAATAATATTTGATTAACATATCGAATTTTAGAAATACGACTTTTTCACAATTTGACTTCTCAGAAACTATTCGACGGATTTTGCTCCAAGTTTGCATTTTGCTATTTAAAATTACATTCTTTAAAATTACGTAAAAAAAAGTTTATACCTTACAATTAAAAAGTTTACTGTTATTATTAAATATAATAATAAAAGATAATAAATACATTCCAAGAATTATATTTGGCAAGGAATTATCTTAGGATAAACGGATTTTATACTTGAATGCGAAAATTTTTCGATTCTCTTAAAACGTTCTTGGGATATGATGAAATGCACAAAAGGTAAAATTAACATTAAGGGGTTAAATTAATATTAACCATTAAGAAAAGTAAAATTAACTTTGCACCGCTCTTCTTGATCAAACTACTCTGAACATATTTCCCGGATTGCGGCTACCTCTTATATCTTGGTGGTTAGAAATCTAAATCCGTTGTAAAAAAGGTATGTTTATTCAGAGAAAGTACGTTTTAGTGACTTATTTCATAACTTAAAATATTATCTGCACTAATTAATTAGCATATTTGAAGTCATCCGAATGAGCCATTAAGATTGAATCCTAGAACGTTAGATAAAAAGTTATTAAGGATAGTCCATTTATTATTTTGCGCACTGCGCACTAATTATCTTAATTTTAATACACCCGCGCTTTTATTTTTTAACATACTTAAAACAAGGAGCATAGAATTCAGCACGGAGGGAAGACTCTGGTCAAACTAACGTACTCTATGGTAATGCAATTCCTAGGAAAAATTTGAAAGTTTTGTATCTAAGGCAAGAAACAATCCTCTTCACTAAATAATAGATTTTTTTACCCAAATTTAAATCTGTGGTGATGATAATAGTTTTACATAACAGCTTTCACGTATCAATATAATTAATTATTATGAATATATATTATATATTATCGGATCAATATATGTTATCAGCTCTTATTACGCTCTGGTCTCCTTCTCGATTTCAGAGCCATATCAATATATAATATACAATTTGGAATAAATATTGTTATCTTGAAACCCGATGAACGTTTTAAGAAAATTATTTTAATGCCACTTATTTTTCGTAAGAAAAAAATGTTTTGCAGCATTTCTCATCATAGATATTTTGCACGAAAAAATTTTGCTTTTCATTTTTTGGGGGTTTACGAAGAAAAATGCTTTTTAATAAAATTTCCGTAATGTATGGTAATGACATTTCTCTTCAAAAAAAAAAAAAAGAAAGAAAGAAAACAAAACATGATTCTGGTTACAGAAACCAAAATATTCGGTATTTAAAACTATTTATTTTTTCATTTCTATGGTAGCGGTTTACCGGAAATTCTGCTTTTCAAAATTATATTTCTTATTGCGACACATTTAGAAAAGACTAACCGGATGAACGTACTTTAAAAAAGAGTAAAATGAGGTACGTAAATGCATGCTTCAAAAGGAGTTGCATGGCTAAAAATATAACTAATAATTTGGGATATATATCATAATTTAATGGACTTATATAATACTGATAAAAAACGCCTAATATACCTTCTTGAAATTAACTTAGAATAAATTAAAATAAACCTATCTCCTTAAATTTAAATATTTTATTATTTATTCAACTCCTTTAAAAGTCTGCTTTATAGAAATAGCTTCTCTAATCTAAAACAGTTACATAAAATTTTCATTACACCCATCAATTTAAAGACTAATAATTAATTTAATCAGGTTTAAAAATGAATTGCACGGCTAAAAATATAACTAATATTTTGGGATTTATATTATAATTTAATGGACTTAAATAATAGTGATAAAAAACGCATAATATACCTTCTTGAAATTAACTTAGAATAAATTAAAATAAACCTATCTCCTTAAATTTAAATATTTTATTATTTATTCAACTCCTTTAAAAGTCTGCTTTATAGAAATAGCTTCTCTAATCTAAAACAGTTACATAAAATTTTCATTACACCCATCAATTTAAAGACTAATAATTAATTTAATCAGGTTTAAAAATGAATTGCATGGCTAAAAATATGACTAATATTTTGGGATATATATTATAATTTAATAGACTTATATAATACTGATAAAAAACTCATAATATACCTTCTTGAAATTAACTTAGAATAAATTAAAATAAACCTTTCTCCTTAAATTTAAGTATTTTATTATTTATTCAACTCCTTTGAAAGTCTACTTTATAGAAATAGCTTCTCTAATCTAAAACAGTTACATTAAATTTTCATTACACCCATCAATTTAAAGAATAATAATTAATTTAATCAGGTAAATAAATGAGCTTAGATAATTCATAAAACCTGAAATGGGGTGTCATTCAGCGAATTAGATACTCTGAGCAAAACTTATTAATTCAAAAGTTATATTACTTTCTTTGTAAGAGCCGCTAACTAAAATTAATTTCATTACCTAAGTCTAAATAAAGAGAGTTTACGACTGATCTAATTGCTTTGTTACCATTCCCTCTCATAGAAACTAATTACAGGGGGTCATTGTTAGAACGAATGACAGTTTTCGTCGTGATAAGTACTTTAGATGTTTTCACAGTTAAAGGGAGAACCCTTTTAAAGACTTAAATATGGCTGATTTCTACACCAACTACAAAATAAGGATAGAGAGATAGCTATTTATTCTCATAGTGAAATTATACAGGCACTTTTAAATAAATTATACTTTTTTATGATTTTAAATCATTGTATTTGATCAATATTATTCATAAACTTATCAGTCTATAAAAAATTTATACCTATAAAAAGATATATGTTTTGTATAATCCATATCTAAGACAAAAATATGGCACCAGCTACAAGAAAAGGAATATAGAGATAGCTATGTATTCTCATTGGGATGTAGACACTTTTAAATAAATTCTACTTTATTATTATTTTAAATCATTGTATTTGATCAATATTACTTATAAAATTATCAGTCTATAAAAAATTAATACCTATAAAAAGATATATGTTTTGTATAATCAATATCTAAGACATAAATATGGCTCCATCTACAAGAAAAGTAATATAAAGATAGCTGTTTATTCTCATTGGAATGTATGCAATTTTAAATAAATTGTTCTTTTCTTATGATTTTAAGTAATTGTTTGTAATCAATATTATTTATAAAATTCCCAATCTAAAAAAAATCTATGTCTATAGTAAATATATATATTTGTATAATCAATATCCTTCTAAGACATAAATATAGCAGCACCAGCTACAAGATAAGGAACATAGAGATAGCTATATTTATTCCCAAAGTGAAATTATGTTGCCACTTTTAAATGGATTCTAGAATTTGTATAAAAGTGCCTTTCTCATGATTTTAAATCATTGTATGTGATTAATATTATTTAAAAAGATTATCAATCTACAAAAAAACGAATATCTATAGGAAAAGGTACATATTTTGCATAATCAATAATTTTCTACAACATAATTATGGCAGTATCAGCTACACGATCAGAAATATAGAGATAGCTATTCATTCTCATTGTGAAATTATGAGGGTACTTTTAAGTAAATTCTCCTTTATTATGATTTTAAATCATTGCGTGGGATCAATATTATTATTTATTCTCATAAGGAAATTTAGGTATTTTTAAATTTGCTACTGTTGTAATCATGAAATTATTTCTCCATGAAAAATACTTTTTTTTCTATTTTCAGATTACATGATTATTTACAATATTAAAACATATAATCTTGTTATCTCAAGACGGAAAAGATTATTTTTCTTGGTGAAATAAGTCATTGATTACAACAACAGTGCACTTCTCTGAAAATAGTCCCCCATATCATGAAACCAAGATTAAACGAAAAACAAAGGCACTAATTACAAAAAACTTTATAAGATTAGCTATGAAAAGAAAACCCAGATTGTATTAAACACAACTGTTTAAACTGAATGAGATTAACCGACAGTTTTAAAACTGCATAGTTTTAATTAAAGTAAAAAAATGCTTAAATCAATTATCTAAAATATTTATTACATAAGATAATTATCATAATTCTGAAAAAAATATTTTATTGGATTCTTAAAGATCAATATATATTTTCAAAGCTAACATTTTCTTCCTAAAACAAGAAGCAATTTTTATCTTTCCTAAATAGAAAGCCAAATATTAAATCATTTTGTTACACTTTTAATATTCTCCAAATATTATATATTAGCCACCATTAAAAACAACCCAAATGCTACGTATATGTTTGTTTCAACATTGTTTTAATCATGTAGTCTTAAAATAGAAAAGATTATTTTTCTTAACAAAACAAGTCCTTGATTACTAGCACCAGCAAATCCAATGGCTTACAATAGCACAACCTCCCATTTGTTGTTTTTCCTTACAAACACGCTGCATTTCCCACAATTCCCGATACAAAGCACTTCCCTGAAGTTAGACCACCATATCATGAAACCAAGATTGAAAGAGAAACAGAGGCGCTAATTAAGAAAAGTCTCTACAAAAACAATTTTACCTCGGTGGAGAATTCCCACAAATAATAGCTTGCAAAACAAAAGACGGTTCGTGCTGCAAAGATGAAATATGCAATTCTCGCACAGTCTCTTTCCTCTATGTAATTCTCCAGTTGGACTTGAAACGAAATAAATGTACTATGCTGAATGTGCTCGGGTTTTCAACCACGTGATTTTGAATAGAGAGTCGTTTATGCATTGTTATCTTAATCGAGTAACTCAGAGTTGGATCTTGGGCCCAGCCTTTTCCTTGTACTGCATCAATTACCGCAGCTCGGGGCATATAACTTGATTTCTAATTCTTTGTGGTAAAAGAGATGGAATAGAATGAAATTCCGTCATCCTCTACTGAACAGTTTTCACTGATTAGTAGACATGAATGACCCTGTGTGGTTTCGATTTGAAGATTTTATTAAGTATCAACAAAATTACTTTATTAATGTTTCTATTAGATTTCATTTCTTTGGGAATTATTCTTCAAAAATTGAAAGTTTACAGAAATCGAAATTAAAATGATTCCATGTTACGGTTAATGATGTTCGTTCAACTAAAATGTTTGTTTTACTTCAATAGTAATATTTAAACGTATTCCTACAAAATGCATTAAAAGTGTTGTCAGTTTACAAATTGAATTGCCGCAATATGAGCTTTGATGTAATTGCGAAAGTAAATCTTTAATTCATAACCTCAAAAATGTTAATGTTAAAATTAGATTTTAAATTATGAAATGTGCTGTTAGAATTTGAAAAATATGGTTAAATAACAATTTAATTGATTTTTATTTTTCCAAAATTAAACAAAACAGTCAAATTACTTTAAAAAAGATGGTAATCAAACTGTTAACTGTGAGAAAAACCGTTTATTACCGGTTTTGCTTAATAAGGTTAAGCAATCATAATTTTACAACACCAACTAAGCCCACCTAATTTATCCACTTAGTTCCTTGTAACTTTGTACATATTATATCCGAGATTTCTAATCTGTTCGTCTCATAGCCGACAGAACTGGCGTTCGAGTTTATGCAATACTCTAAGGTATCATAAAAAATTACCAAACTTTACCACATTCACCAAATTTTATCACATACTGTAAAACCATAGTTAACTTAGCCATAAAAAAAGTTAACTAAACCTTAGTTAACCAAAATAATAGCAACTAAGATCATAGTTAACCTTAACCATAGTTAACCAAAATCATTACCAAAGCACTTCAGTAAAGATTACCGACCTTTTTGGTATTCCCTTAGAGTTAAAAACACCATGGTAAGTTTTACCGTATTCTGGTAGTTTTGACCATTTTTTCTCATTGTGGCATCAATTAGATTATTTTGACACAACTGTAAAGAATAAAAAAAGATAAATTTTATTTTTCAAATTTCACGTTGGTGCTGAGAAATTTTTAATGCATACTATTTTTTTTCTAAATTCAAGTAGGGCTGTAATAATTGTTCATTTTATCCTTAACAAAAAATATTGTTTTATTTGGATTCAGTGTTTTTAAAAGGAGCAATTATGCTTTGCTTGACATTTCATAATCAGTACTTCAGTTTTTTACTCGACCTTTCGTAGGTGAAATAATGTTTTTATTGCTTTTGGATGATCATTTTACAGAAACATCAAAGCATTTTTCCACTTTTCTAAGTCTATTACCAGTAAGTTACTTTTCTTTCGAAATTTCTTTTTATCTTAATGTACCCTAGCTTATAAAACAACTACTTATAAGTAGTGTTTTTCTACTTATCTCTCTTCTTGAAAAACGTTAAAAAAATGCATTTGTGAAGGAAAGCAAAGTATATTGAGTCAAAATAAGTGTATTTTTATCTGTTATCGATTGTGGTATTCACAAAAAATACTTTTGTATCGTTTTGAGTTGATAACTCTTTCTTACTTTCTGTCGTTTACTTTTTAATGTACAAATCGATTATTTCTTGAAAAACTTTATCTGTTTTTACTATTTAAAACACATATTAAATTGATTAAGAAATGAGTTACATAATAATTGAAAATTGAATGCTGAAAAAAACTTTTCTGTAAAATTCCTGCTTCTAATTTGGTGCCTTTATCATCTCTGTCTATAAAATTTAGCAATTTACTTTTCTTTCCAACAAATTTTTGCAATAAATTGCCTATAAATATTTGCAATTTACTTTACTTTTCTTCTAATCTTGATGTACCATAGCTTATAAAATACATAATTATAACTTATAAGTAGTATTTTTCTACTTATAAGTTATCGCTACTTATAGGAGTCGCTTCCTGAATTTGTAAAAAAATATATTTCCTAAAGACAGAAAAATATAATGAGCCAAAATAAGTGTATTTTTATCTGTTATCTATTGCTCTATTCCAAAATAATATTTTGCTGTCATTTTGCGTAGATATATCTTTCTTCCTTTTTGTTTTGTATCTTTTAATGTACAAACCAATAATTTCTTGAAAGAGTTTACTTATTTTTGCTGTATAAAATAGATATTAAACTGTTAAAAGGAACTGTTACTTAAAAATTAATTACTAAGAAAACCTTTTTTCTCTCTATCTGAAACCTTTTTTTCTCCAGATAAATTTAAGAAATTTCTTCTCTCTATGAAGTCACACACACTTCAACAGCTTCTAAGCTACATTTTTTTAAAGTACATAATTTAAAAAGTAAATAAAAATTGTATCAAATATAATATCCCAGTGGTGGAGAAGGGTGCAACTTCCACCAATCAGTTCTCTGTCTTAGAACCTATTTCAACCTGTAATCTAAGAGTTGTGCTTCAAATTTGGTGTCTTCAAATTGAAATTTCCAGTTGGTTCTTTAGATATGTGTTTATACAGTAGCTATACTTATTTATAGTTTAAGTCACTGGAACGATACTATAAGATATTCATTTCTAAACAAACTAATATAATGAACCAACATTATCAAATTACAATAATAAAAAAACAATAATAAAGCACGTAGAAAACTCAGATCAAATTTATTTTAATTCATTTTCTAAAGCATGTACTTGTAAATAGGAGTTTTTTATTCATAAAAATGTGTACAACTGTTATGAAGACAATATTATAAATTTATATTCTACTTTTTGAATCTTGAATTGATGAAGCTTTCAAATGAAACTGTTTGTTTGAGTTAGAACTTAAATAATCAGGTCAGCATTCACTTTTAGAGTGTTAAGGAAAGTATATTAAAACCTTAGAAAACAAACCTTGTTCCAGTAATGGTAAAGGAATCCTAAATAAACCCTGAGAAGGTGAATTTATCCTTTGTTTGAGAATGCTTTCTACTCTTGATTTACGAATGTTGATTCCGCCTCGATTTTCTAGCCTTGTTTTGTAAAGGAAGATTCAGTCTCGATATAAAAGGGTTGTTTATGCAAGCTTAATGCGAACCTCATAGCCCGTTAACTAGTATAGTTGAATTTAACATTGCTTCAAACTTAGATGGTGTATTTGCAATCATTTTTGAATCTTTGGGGCTTCGTGATAAATGTTGTTGCTGACATTAAAATCAACCTGACACTGCTATCTGGATTCATTTTATTAAAGGGGAAAAAATGTAATTTTGGGAAAAACGTAAAATAAATAAATTGGAAGCATTTAAATAGTTTAAAATATTTGAAAAAAAAAATACTGTGCTTTTACGTACAAAGCAAATATAACTCAGAATTTTATGGGAAAAGAGAAGTTTTATGCGAACTTTTACAAATAGCTATCTTTAACAGAAATCGACTTGGAAAAAAAGGAAAAGGGCTTTATCGTATCCTGTTTGGGAAAAATATAGCTGGACCTCATATGTTGAGAACCAAAAAAATGACACAAGAAACTCAGGAAGAAAAATGGGGGAAACAAATAAGCCAACATGAAAAAAGGAATAGAGTCATCTCTAAATGGTAAATGTTCTTTCCTGCGCCATTTTTTTTTTGTTCTTTTGATTTTGAGTCCCTGTAGAATTCTGTAGTTTGCAAGGCAAAATATTATATAGAGAGACCTGTACAGAATAAAACGAAAGAAACATTGAGATGAACTGCTATAAGAAAAAGAATATCAGGTTTTCGATTTGTCTTGTAAAGTAAATCTTTTCTAATATTAGGTTTAAAGCTAGAATAAGGTTGAAAACGATTAAAATGAATATTTTATTTTATGTAAGCTGACATATATTTTATTTACTCACTTTTAAACGATAAAACTTTTTATGGGGCAACTGAAGACTCATACTAGTGTTGTAGTAATGGATGTAGTGCAAAGAAATATCATAAAACTCAACTTTGAATTCTCAATATACGAAGTATGGAAGTTTAAATTTTTATTCTATAAAAATAGCTTGCTGTGTATTATGTAAAAATCCTCTCTAGATTTAGTTAAAATGAAACATTTTTCTAAATATATAGAGGTAATATATTGCATATAAATTTTTCAGAATGAAAATTATAATATAGAAAGTTTTGTACAAAATTATGAGTGTCAGATCTAAAAATTAATTTTCAAAAGTGGTTAAATGTCTGAAAAATAGTTTATCTTACTGATAATAAATAACTTTTGTCACGATTAAATTTTTGCATTCTTCCTACTAAAGACAAAGTTCAGTATTGTAATTTAGTTTCTTAATTGAAGTGAATTAAATATCTAGTTGCTTAAGGTTACTTACACATAAGAACCATTATATAATGACCACCCTGCTAATAACATGTAGGACTACCTTTAGCCCTCAAAACTGCTAGCACGCGCCGTGGCATTGATTCCACAAGGTGCTGATAGGTAGTCTGAGGTATCTGGTACCAAGCGCTCACCAACTGGTCCTGCAATTCCCTCACATTGCTAGGGGGTAGCGCGGCAGCACGAATTTGGTTTTCTAAGTAGGACCACAAATGCTCTATTAGATTAAGGTCAGGTGAATTTGGGGGCCAAGACATAATTTGAAAGTCACTGGAATGTTCCTCGAATCCAGGCCGATTCGACCCTTATGACATGGTGCATTATCCTGTTGGTAAGCACCATCCCACGCAGGAAAAACTGTTGCCATGAATGGGTGAACCTGGTCTGCAACTATGTTTAAGTAGCTTACGGACGTCAGGGATTGTTCTATGAGGATTATGGGTCCTAATGTGCCCCATGAAAACATTGTTCCTGGCGAGAAACCATGAAAACCTGGGCGAGTCCACTGTTATAGATGGAGGGTGGTCATAATGTAATGTCTCTTCGGTGTATATGAACTTATATATACGCTGTTCGCTTGATACTCGCATTCGAGACACATTCACACTTTACTTGCATCAAAAATTGCAGCTGTAACGGAGCTTTATACACGAAGCAAAACATCCTGATTAAATTACCGCATTGTATAGTAATAAAATTTCCGGTAAAAACATTCTGGTTAATAAAATCAAAATATATGTTATTTAAACAATGCATATGGTAACAGTTTACCAGAAATTCTGATTTTCAAAATTTTAGTTCTTATTACCTCACTTTTAGTAAAAAGTACAAAACAGAGTAAACTAAACCGAAGTAAAAAAAATGATTTTTGTGCATGCTATGTTCTAAGATATTATGATAAAATTACCAAATTTTACAATTTTTACTAAATTTTAACACATAATGTAAAACCATATTTTATTGTAATTTCACCAAAATTATTGCGTAAGCGCTTCGGCTTTTGTTCCCTTAGTGCCGGAAATATGGTAAAATCTACTATATTCGGATAGTTTTCACTATACTTATTGTTTCCGTGTGTACTGTCCTCTTTCAAATTAAGGCAGTAATAATTGTGCAAAAAAATTACTTCGATGTAATAATTTACTTTAATTGAATACCACTTAAGATTATGGTATTATTGAGAAAAAAACTTCAAATACAGGTCCGGAATTTAGCTCAATTTTATACGCTTAATTTAGTTAATGGTACAATAGATCTATGCCTGTTATACCCCCCCCCCCCAAGAAAAAGAAACCCACTGGTGTAACTGAGCTTCACATTTTATCTTCTTTCGGATAAAGACAGAAATAATTTTGCGAAATAATTACCTCAATTTAATAATTTTTTTTAATTAAACATCACTTAAGATTAAGGTATTTTGTTGATAACGACAAACATGGGTCCAAAATTCAATTAAATTTCATATTTTTGTTCAGTTAATGACTTAAGAGCCCTTTATTTGCACCAGAAATCATAAGTGTAAAATAGCTTCGCATACGATCTTCTTCCATGTTAAAGTAACGATAGTTTTACTAAATAATTATTTTATTATATTAATGTACTTTAATTTTGTTGTACTGTTAAGGATTAGGGATTTTTTTTAATGATGGCAAATAAGGGTCCAAAATTCCTCTAAAGTTCATACGGTTGGTTTAGTTAATGACACAATAGATCTATGCCCTCTATTTCCATCAGAAATTTCTGTAAAGGAGATTTATATATTATCCTCGCTCAGATTAAAACAGTGATAATTAGCTTGAGAAATTTTAAAGATATGCTGGTAAATCCTATTATATTCACTAATATGGGTTACCATAACTTGGTCACAGTTACTTGACTTTAGCACGAGGACCTATCTCCGGAAATTGCAATTAATTGATGATCTGTTAAAATTTTGTCAACTTCGTTGGAATATTCATGCCGGCTCTGTGAAGTTAATTTATTTGGGATTCAGTGTGAGTGAATTAAAGTGATTATTCCTTTGAGTAAACGGGGTTTGGCAAACTGATGACTTTCCACCGCAAATATATTACGAACTCCAGTTGTATGTAAATAAGGCAGTGTTATTCCTAGTGCGTGAGCTGAGAAGGAACATGAGCTAGTATTCTCACTTGTGTCCGAGAGAATTTATGCATGAAAATTCGACTACTGATAGTTAGAGTTACAATGTGTTTATATTTCAAATAATCGTGATAACTGTAAAATATAAATCGACTTTCAGAATTAGCTTATTTTGAAATTAAAACAATGCAATCTATTTTGGCTTTATTACGCAAGAAATAAATTTGAAAAGGTAGAAAATTCTAATAGATTGAAATATTTTTTCATTGCAATGAGTTCATGTTAGTATAATAATAATTCCTGCTTCAAAATAATAATTAAACTAATATTGTTAGTCAAGCTTAGGCATTTGAGCTTTTACGGCGCAAATTACTTATTTATATATACGGTACAAATTATTTGTATTGTTTCGCATTAACGGACGAATTTTTATAAAGTAAATGGCCCAAACATGGGTACCACACTTAGTATGAGCAGCTTTGTAAAATACTTAGTTCATAATTTTGAATGTAGATGGCAGTATGTGTGCTTGAAGTGATATAAATAAGGTTGAAAAGTGGTAAGAATCATTCATTATTGCTCTTCAACTCGACGTTGCAAAACAAAAAGGAATTATAATTGTTGCAGAAATTGACAGTAAAAATTATTTGTTTTATCTGTCCATACGTGATTTTGAAGAGGCTATAAATATAGATAACAGGCAACATTACAGACAACGTTGAATTTTCATTTTCATTTGGTTTGCAGAAAAGGGATGACTAATTAATAAGTTTTTTAATGTTTATGGAAATATTGGGATGCCAAGCTTGCTTCCTTAAATATTGAATGCAAAAAACTTTACAAAAAATTTCATTCTTTCAGCTTTTACTAGACACATTTTTTGTTGTTGCCTTTTTTTCATTCTACATTTGTCCTTTTTCTCATGTCCTTTCATTCCTAAACATTTTGTTAGTGTTAAAAACTTAATGATAAGGCCAACCTTCACTCACTAAAATAAACCTTGAGGTTAATTTATCCTTTGTTTGATAACGCTTTCTTCTCTTTATTTATGAATGATGATTCTTCCTTGATTTCAGAATTTTTTTCACTCCATGTTTTGTAAGGATAGATTCAATCTCAATATAAAAGGGTTGTTTATGCAAGAACGAATATACGATCCTCAAAGTGAGTAAAGTAACATATTTAAATACATTTTTTCAGGTTAACATGCTTTTTTTTAAAAAAAAAACTTGTTGGGCTTTTCGATAAAGTTTGCTACTAGCATTAAAATCAACCTTACTATAATATATATTCCTTACTATACCATAATTATAAAACTATTAGCTACGACTTCGTTTGAATCACAATGTGTCACGCAATGGAATCACAATGTGTTACGAATCACAGTGCCATAATTACATATATAACTAGAAGCTTCATGTATTCCATGGTGAATAGACATGTTATGCTTTTTTCAGATAAAAATTTGTAATAAAATGATTGCAATAACAGTTTTAATCTTTTTGGGAAAAAGATCTTTCCTCAAATCAATACGATGCATATTTAAAATATTAATAACGGTATTTTATAATGACATAAAAAATTGCACCAAACGTTAAAAAATATATTTGAGTAAATAAAAACTCTTTCACTATTTTTTTTTTCAAAAATTTATATGAATCCTATTTTAACATATAAGGGTCATAGCATTCATTATAAGTATAGCTATTATTTAGGCTTCTTAAAGAGAGTATCACACCTTAAAATTGTAAATTACCTTTAAAAAGTAATTTTTTATTAAAAAAAACCCATTTTAGAAGTAATATATTAGCTCAAGAAATGTAAATAGCAAACCAGATATAGGCACAATACCAGCTTAAAAAGTCATTTTCCTGCTATCGGAATCACCGCAATCAGCTTGCTATCCAATCGCGTTTTATCTTTGCGTCTTAAATGCAATAAAATCTAAACATTCGCACCAATCGCATTTTATCTTTTATTTTGAACCACGTATAGTTTGACCAAGTGATAGAGGCTTATGTTGGATTGAGATATCAGATACCCGTATGGCCAAACGATTACATTAGCAAACCCATCGTTTGGCATGATTCGAAACAGAAGGACAGTTTAAGTTGTTTGCCTTCTTTTTACTAAATCCAGGATTTACTTTCAAGAGGCTATTGAGTACAAGTTCTTTTTCTTTTTCCATTCTAGATTTTATTCAAGTTGAGCGTCTTCTTTTTTAGGTACAGACTTTTTCTTCCTTTTTCTTTGTCCAAATTCCTTTGTTCCATCTCAGACACAAAGGAAAATAAAGACCCTTCAGGCTTTGCTAAGTGCCGTTCGACTGAGTACTTCTCTTCAAATAACACTAGAGTTCAGCGATAAATAACTAAAGTTAACGACTTTGTTAACCCTTGGTGCATCGACAGCGTTTTTCTGTTAGGAATCTTTGTTAAAGAGTCGTGTGTTTTAAACTGTTTAGTTAAGTAAACTTTGCAGAAGCAAAAAAGTTCTATCCTCCAGCGAGAATGAATTACAGACACTTATTTATCGCTTGTGCAAAAAAGGTTTGCACTCACCATATAAAGAACTTGATGATTCAGTATAAAGGTAATATCATACAGAAGAATCTCCCTACACAGACAATAGAGTTTAAGAAAGAAATCCTCTGTGAAGCTTCATTGAATTTTACGCTATGTTTAAGTTAGTATTTTTTTTCTTCTAAGAGTTAACTATGTTTTTACTGATATAAATTATTGATCCTTCAGACAAATTTAACGAAACCAACACTCTCAGAAATAAAACTCTCACTTTTGATGATTCAACAATTCTTGAGCTGTATTTTGTTAATTTTGAGAATCATCTCGTCATAAATCACGTGATTTGTGATGAAACTCAAAATAATAAATATGTGACGAAAATGTTTCCTCAACTCGAAACCTCATATCGTAGTGCATTGTAGGAGATAGTTTACTAGAAAGACGAAACTGGAATGAAGGCCAGACGATCGAAAAGAAAAGCTGAAATAAGTCGTGATAAGGGTGATCAGGATGTTGGACAAGTACCAGAAAGGTTTCAGGTTCAAATCCCGTTTCAGGTATGGGCGTAATTTTTCCTCTGCTTTATCCGTCCTTCTCATGTTGCTGGGGTGGCATATTGGTCCAACTATGTGATTTCCATGATAAAGTTATTGTTCGAAAAGTCAATACAATAGGTTCAAAGAGTCTTTTTTAAAATTAGAATGTTGAAATATTTCTTTAATTTTGACGAAATTCTATACCTCGAAGCAGGGGCGCTAATTATTTCGTCCACTTTGACGAAATTTTTGCTCGAAGCATTCAGTGAGAAATGGTTTCGTCAAAAACTAGGAAATTTTTTTGACCGATTTGTTAATTACTGCTTCTTTTTAAAAACTAATTCCCATTCAACAACTTTTGATTCGTTTGAGAAGTTGTATCTTAAAAACTAGTTAGGTCAAAAATCCTGGAAAATCATCAAATTTAGAATAACGGGATCGAAAATTTCTGTCACCAGTATACACTATGATTAAACACACTTATTTTTACTGAGTAAAAATATTTAGAACAAATATTTTTTCTCAGAATATATTTAACCCAAGGAAACAGCGTAAAGACCAGATTATTTAGAGATATACTTTATACTATTGAAGTTATACTTTTCTGTAAATTATTTTTTTTTAAATTATCTATTTTATAATTTAAAAAACTCTTCATAAATTAAACTATATAACGCTTAGAGTTTAATGAACTCGAACATCTGTACGCATCTGTACTGAGAAAAAAAAAACATCAATCATACACAACGTGTTTCACGGGTACACTAGGTAAAACTTATACCTAGATAAAAGAAATAAAAAGAAAAAGAAACACTTAGTGAAGAGAAACAGATAAATGCTTTTTTGTTTAATTTGTTTGAGTAATAGATAAAAATTAAGAATACTTGTAATTAATAATTTTGAAATATTAGATATTTTAATCAAGATAAAACTAATTTACATGCAGCTGAAAAGCGGAGGGTTAAATTATGATAAATTAATTTTACAAAGCAGAGAAAGTTCTCCACTACAGCATTTTAATTTTTTTTCCGCTACGCATTAAAAACATCTGTTTTCAATATCATTTGAAGTTAAAATATATAAAAGGAAAAATAAAAAATGAGAAATTAAAACATTTCACATTAACATAAATTGTTTAAAATCAATGCAAACACAGTTTGAAATAATTAAATAAATGGATATCGTTGATGGAATTAGGAAAATCAAGTTCATTTTTTAAGAAAAATTTTACAAATTTGATGACATTTTATGAAAAAAAAGTACCCTAAAGTTATTTTATAAAGAAAACGTAATAAATTGCGTAGCTAATCAAATTTATTCCTTCTTTGCACAAATGAAATATTGTCTTAGGCAGAACGCATTAACTTTGGATTAGGTAAAAGCGAGCAATAAAGAGTGAATTTTTATAAGACCTAAAATATTAAATGTTTCAATCGTCTCGATACTTTGTAAGCATATATCCAGATATCTTGAGTATGATTTCTTACATAAAACTAGAAATTTTAAAAACATATTAAATATTTTGTGATTTTCTCCACCCTATTTTTTTTTCTCTCCAAAAGTTACTTTTTTTCAACATATTATTGTAACAAAACTGAAGATCTTATGTGGAACAGTAATTATAGTAATAAGTCATCGAAAGAGTAATTAATAAGAAGCAACATTAAACATTCAAAACTAAATGCATAAAAACTTAAAACTGAAAATATGGGGGTGATTAATCTGTTCTTTCTCGTGCGGGGAAAATAAAATGAGTTAATATTTCGATCAATATTTTTTCTACAAATATGTTTTTAATCCTGAACTTTCTTCATTCTAAATATGAATAACAAAATTAATTATATTCCGATTAATAAGAACAAACACCAGGGTAAAATTTCCAATTCTGATTGTCCATCGCAATTGGAATCACTCATAAAATCAGCGAACACTACAAGGTGTTATAAAATTATTGTTTAAAAAATATATATGTCGGTCAAAAACATGATAACCATAAAGAACCACATAGTAATGTATGCTCAAAAACGTGTTACATACTCACAAAGAGAAAGATAAAAAATATTTATAATTTATTTTTTAAAAAAAAGCACTTTTCGAAATTATTTTGATGCAGGTGCTAGAAGATGCGACTTGCTGCTTCGTAACATGCCTCGCAACGATGCCCATCAATTGACAAAAGCTCGCAAGAAAGTGAGCGTAAACAGACAGTCATTCTCATTCGCAAGAACATTGAATGATTAATTCGTGGGCATACAGTTCATTGCGTCTGCATTGCATTTGCACTTATATGTTCCTGTAGTATTCTTGCTTTTCACAGAGTTTCTGACTTACCTGAGTTTTGATAAATAATAATTCCGAATAACATGCTAAAAAAGTAATATTGTATTATTGTATTGCATATTGTTTGACTATTACATAACTGTAAAACCATATAAAAACTATCCAACAACCTCGTATTTGTATAATGAAGCTGTTTTTACTTTCTTATATTTAGTATTTTACCATTAACCCCTGACAGTGAGTGTTCATGGAAAAAAAGAAATGCAGTTAAAATATAAATGGGGTAAAATGCAGGTCCATAACACTGCATGGTAATCACATTTTAAATTAAAAAAACAAACATAATTTTGGTAAGTAAAACAGTAAAACCAAAATATTCTATTCATATGGTAACGGTTTGCAAGAAATTCCGGTTTTAAAAATCATAGTTTTTGTTGCCATAGGGGACGCCCGTGTAAGATGGACCACTTAAAGAAACTTGACTTAAAAAATAGTATACTAGAGCAATTTTATATCTTTTATATAGTAAACATATGGTGGGAACATTGCTCTTACATATCTGGTACAGAAAATAAGTAAATAATAAAGTTCAATAATAATAACTTAACATAGAACACTGTCAAAAATAGAACACTCTCCCATCCTGCCCGGGCTACCCGGGCAAGATGGGACACATAATTATATTTCAAAAATTACCGAAATTAATGTCAGAATAAAAGAATAATCGAAAAAAAACCCATTCTAAACAATCTAAACATTGAATCCAGTCTTCAGTAACAGTAAGTTATGTTTGCTAGTTTATATATTTTTTTTGTTGTTAATATTACCCTATTTTTTATGCTTTTTGCCAAATCCGGAGAACTTAATTTTTATTTTACACTTTTATTTCTACTTTGGCTGTCCCATCTTGCCCTGTCCATCTTGCTCAGTTAGTATATTTTTTTAAAAAAAATTATCCGTAAATTTGTTTGAACAAATAAATTTTAATTTTCACTACTCATTATGTTTGTACAATAATAACACTACACTGCCACAAATTTGAAAAATTTATTGCAATGTATTAAACAAATAACAGCAGCGAACAAACCTGAAAAATATTTTAACATGTTGCAAGAAAAACAAAACAATGCTTGCATTTCGGTAACACCTTGTGAACTGACGAAAAAACTTGTGCTTATTGAGAACAACAATATTTTCTTTCTGAAAACGCACTTTTGATGTCGTTACCGTGATACGCATAGAAGAAAAAGCGACGTCCCGTCTTGCCCGGGTGTCCCGTTTTGCCCGGGCTTCCCCAACATTTAGTAAAAAATAGAAATTGAAAAGTACATTTAAGCGAATAAATTCTTTTGTTGCCATGCTCTAAATTATATATAGAATTACCAATTTTACCACATTTCATAATCTCTATTTTATTGTTAATTTTGCCAAAATCAATACCGACGCACTTTGGTAAAAATCACCGAGGTTTTTAATATTTCGATAAGGTAAGAAACAATGTAAAATTTATTATATTTTGCTAGTTTTGACCATATTTTTTCCCATTGTAGTATGTCATTCTGCGGAATCTTATGTTATTTTTATTTATTTGTTATTAATTTTTTTCAATTTTTCGCTTAGAGATATATGTTCACCACTATTAATATCAAAAATAATCTTCTTTCAATATAGCAAAGAAATTTCATAAAATAAAGATTTTAAAATTTACAATACTCTACAATTATTATAATCTTAACTTACAGCATATTGTAAGTAATTTGTAACTACGAACTTGCTCCAAAATACCGAGACAAAGTGTTTTAAAATATAATCAAAGAGCCACACCCTTTCAAAATGTGACATTTTTACCTCAAGCTGTTTTTACTAAGGCTACATATAGATTATTCACAAGTTTAAGTGACTTAAACTGAATAACAACAGCACATAGGAATCAACAATATATTTATACATATGAACCAGCAGTGCATAGGAAAAATGAAAAGACTCGCATAGAAATCATGGTACATTTTAACAAATCGTCACCCTGAACATTTTTTAAATATGCCTCATTATTACATATCCTAAAGCAAATTTAACAATTTAGTTATTAGAAGCAATTATTTATGAAATTCTACTTTTTCTAACTTTCAAATTCACCTTAGTTAAAAGCTTACATTTTCTCCACAGCAATAATGCGTACGCTTTGCAACATTGTGAAACTCTTTTTTCCAAAATTCTTTATTAAAACATTTCAAATTTAACAATTAACAGTGCTTTCCTATTAAATTTTAAACAATAAGAGACTACAATTTCGAAAATTTTGTCTAAATTAGAGAATTACGTATTTAATATTTTAACACACATCCGAATGTATTAAATTTTTTCGTGACAAATACTTTACTTTCATTATTCTAACTACTTTATACAATGATAACTACCTGAACTGTTTGATTATAGCTTAAAACTCGAAGTCGTTATTCAACCATTTCAAATATTGAATGTATTTTTATTATTTCAACTGTTTCTGGGAAATTAGATTAAATAATTTTACTGTGTTATGTCGATATAATGACACTTAAAATGATTGTATCAGCGTATTAAAAAAATTATCGTCCATAAAGTTGGAAAAGGTATTGAGCTTATTCAACCATCTCTGAATAAGTTTTCTATATAGTTTGAGTCATGTTAAATTGTTTTGTTCGTGAATAGGTACTTATTCGCTTGATTTCTTTTCTTTTGAACTGTGCTTCGAGAAACTGAAATCTGATCAAATGATGCGTTTTGTAACGGAGAAATTCAACTCATTTTAACGTCTGATTGCATTTTCAAATAAACGTGAGCGGAGTTTAAAATAATTTAAAGTGTATTACAGCTGAATTACTTTCGAGCATTTGAATATCAGTATGATTGTAAATGTTTTTGTTTCAAAGTTATTTTAAAGGTCAAGAAACTGAAAACGATAGTAGCAAGATACAAGTATACTTTTAAGTTATGCGCCAGTACTAATCTATTGGAATATATTGTGTTCAGGATGATTTATCGTCACCATCTGTCATACTTATACAATATTAGAAATTTCTTTGGAAAAATAGATCAATAACAATTTTTTAAATTGTTATTTTATCATATTCAACCAAAACCGTTGAATAACCATAAAAAAGGTGTTATTCAAACTATTTACAGTGAAAAATATCGCCAATTGACTGTTTTCCCCTTTTACGGTTTAGCAACCAAAATTTTATTTTCAAAAACTAGGTCCATAAATGAAGGCACTTAATTTCTTACAACTGAGTACTTATTGTAGCCTAAAGGGCGGATGAGTCAATCTCATGGCTGACTGTACGGGGGTTCGAAATCCCCTCTTGAGACCACATATATTCCTGCAGTAAATAAAAAAGATTCCAGATTCCAGCTCTACCCAATCGGTTACCCTACACTGTTTGAATGATGTTCTTTCATTTACGAATATAAATGGCAGCACCGCAGAGTTGAAAAAAAAGTCCAGAATATTTTAATGCTTACGATAGAATGCAACACTAGAAAAACTATTTAAGCCACATTTCAAACTTCATTTGGCACAAAACAACTCAGACACAACCTACCTCCAATGTTCTCCTAAGGAAAAGCCTAGAATAACCAATTGCCTACGTCTAAATTTCATCCACACGATATTTTAACCATACCAGTTGTTGACGGTTTCAAAACCGTAAAGGTAAGAAATGTTCCGAACCTTAAACTTTACGGTTAATTGGATGGACAGATTGCTGCCAGTTATTTTACTGTAATTTTAGAATGGAAATTCTGAAAGCGTATAAATAGAAACTTTTTAAAAAATTAATTAAAAAAAATATTCATATTAGGGTCATAAAAACAAAACCTTTATAGAAATTTTATGAATCATAGGCGGCATTGAAAATAGCAATACCAGTTTAATTGCCAGAGTGTGTTTGATGTTGCTTCTAATAATCGCTTATGAAATCCTCTGTTATTTTCTCAGGAAATCCATTGTATCAATCATCGTATTTTGACAATGGTTATGCTTTTACAGTAAAATATTTATTTTTCTTCTCTAAAAATTATACATTTTTGGTTCATTTTACCCAAGCATTATCTATCTATCTCTCTCTCTCTCTCTCTCTCTCTCTCTCTCTCTCTCTCTATATATATATATATATATATATATATATATATATATATATATATGAAATAACGGTGGAGGCACACCGATATTTTTTAGTTAAAAGAGTCAAAGCAGCATGATTAACGAGTCCATGTTGTGCATTTTCTTTTTTATTTAGTAGCGATGGTGAAAGCATACATCTCAGGTCCCTCCAAGCTGGAGAGGGGAAGACCCATATCCCGTCTAACTGACGTACGTTAGCTAGGCATTATAAACAACAAAAAGCCATGCAAAAACATTGCTCCTCTATTTTATACGATGATCAAAAAGTGTGAAGAGGCCAGTCATTATTGCCTTTTCTGTATTCTTACGCCTCATCAAATTTATTTATTTCTCATAGCAAATCGTTTAATCTTTCTTTATATGGAAGTGAAAGATCTTAAAATAACTTCTCTTTTGAAATATAAATCTAATTATTATTCATTGACATGTTTTTAGCCTTGAAGTCCCAAAATAGAATTTCTACCCTTATCCTTTACCAAAGCTATTTTATGAAAACGAATGAAGTTTTAATGTTTTTATTAATACAAAAGTATTTAATTTTTGTGTTACACACACATATATATATATATACACCGAAGAGCCATTAAATTATGATCACCCTGCTAATAACATGCAGGGCCACCTTTACCCCTCAAAACTGCTAGCACCCGCCGTGGCATTGATTCCACAAGGTGCTGATAGGTAGTCTGAGGTATTTGGTACCAAGCGCTCACCGACTGGTCCTGCAATTCCCTCACATTGCGAGGGGGTAGCGTGGCAGCACGAATTTGGTTTTCCTAGTAGGACCACAAATGCTCTATTGGATTAAGGTCAGATGAATTTGGGGCCAAGACATGACTTGAAAGGCACTGGAATGTTCCTCGACGATTCAACCCTTATAACATAGTGCATTATCCTGCTGGTAAACACCATCCACCGCAGGAAAAACTGTTACCATGAATGGATGGACCTTTTCTGCAACTATGTTCAAGTAGCTTACAGACGTCAGGGATTGTTCTACTGGGAGTATGGGTCCTGATGTGCCCCAAGAAAACATTGTCCCTGGGCGAGAAACCATGAAAACCTGGGGGAGCCCATTATTATAGTTGGTGGTTATAATGTAATGGCTCTTAGGTGTATATATATATATATATATATATACGAATAGACGAGTCAGATTTTGCATATTTCATATAATTAATATTAATATAATTATGTTTAATGTAGTTATTTATAGTTATTTGTTTATTATTATTACGAATTAACTAAAAATAACATCTGCTTGTCTAAAAGATGCATTTTGTTACTTTAAAGACAAACACCTCAAAGAATTAGAGTTTCGAAGTCTTAAAAAAATGATAAATGTACAAATATGACATTTTAATTAAAATATTTTATCTTCCAAAATAAATTACTTAGCACAATAAAACATATATTTAAAAATACAAACATAACAGTTTTTACTAAAAAGCTTTGTTGTCTTTCTTAAGAAATAATAGAGAAATAACAAAAGCGAGAAACGGGAATTGTCCTTTTCAATAGAAATTAAACATAAAAAATATCAATTTGGGAGCTACAGAGCAAATAAAGAGTTTAATATTAAAAATCGATCATATTCCCAAAGTTTATTATCACATTATCTCAATAAACTTATTATCAGTGTATGGAGCAAATTACTCGCACAAATTAATTTTTTGGCTCGTTGAAAATACAATAATTAGAACTTTTTTTTTTCAGAATTTATCATTCTCTTTCCGTCAAGTTAGTAAAAAAATTAGAAGTTTTACGGAATGCGAGTGACGTTTTAATTAACTTTTACTTAAACAAATTCGGAATTTTTAAATATATGTATTAACAAAAGTAAGCGAGGGAAAGTACATTATTTTAAAATTGACTGGGTTTCTATAAATTAAAAAAAAAAGCTAAATAAACCGTCTCGATTTCATATTAAATTCAAAATAAAAAGGTTTTGAATGTCAAAAAAAGATAAAAAAGTTGGAATAAAACTAAAATGTTTAATGTTCGGAGATTTTTGAATCTAAATGTGTTTGAGGTTTTAGATGTGAATTGTGGAGATTTTTTAAATACATTAATAATTATTCAGAAATAACAAAGTATTATAGCTTGTTAAAAACGTGAAAAAGAGTTTTATTTTAATTTCTTTATTTTTTAAAAAGTTTAAACCAATGAAAAATTTATTCTGCTTTGTTTTATTTTTGTCTTCTTTAGCTTTAGAAAATAACTGAGTATCAGATTTCGCCCTTAATGTTTGAAATACTCTAATGATGCCTAAAGTATTATTGCTATTCAGGGTGTTCCGTAGAGCCCGTCTATAATATGTACTTTTAGTTCCTTTCAAAAATTAAAGCAAAAATGTAGGCTATTCAGAGTAGCTGTCGCAAGATAATATTTCAACCAGGGAAATAGAAAAGCGCTATCGCACGTATTCTGTGAAAGTACAGTAAGGACGGTCATATATATGTTTTTTGTGTATACGAACATACAAAACATTGCATTTGGATACAAACTGACATACATGCATACATGTATCGTATATGCATCATTCTGTGCACTAAGCATATACGTATTGTATTATGTACATTACAATATAATTATGCGTAAGTAATAAATATCAGAATAGGTATAATAGGAGGTTGTAAATTAAAGGTTCTTCTAACAATCATCTTTCAAACTCTCTCTCTCGCAAAATCAAACCTGTCTTGTTATTTATTACTTCCGTCGCCCGGCACTGTGATTTGTCAGATTTCGATGACGTTCTTGTTTATTCCTCAGCCAATTACTAATTTATGACTCCCAATGTCTATACTTTTTGTGTTCTTTTCTTATAATGGTCCAAAAAATTAATATTAAGGGCAATTTTTACAGAGCTCCTGAGATGCCAGTGGGATTAAAGATTTTAAGCAATTTTTGTTTCCTTGTAAATCTTTTGCATTTGGAGATTGCATCTCGTTTAATGTATTTATATGAATTTTTAAAGAACTATTAAGAATTTTACTAGGAGCTCTTAAATTTAATTAAGGAAACTCTTAAATTTTATTAAATTATGTAAAAAGCAAAATATAATCATTGTTAAAATAAAACCTTTTCATCAAAAACTAGAAATAGTTTTTGTTTCTTCCCCTGCGAAATATTAATTTGAGACCTCCAATGCGTATACGTTTTTTGCTTTGCTTTATACTAAGGAACCTAAAAATGAATATTAAAGGTGGTTTTTTGCGGATAACCTAAGTGGCCCATGAGACTTGAGGTTTTAAATCTATTTTTGCTTCTTATAAATCACTTGCATTTTGAAATTGTAATTTTGTTAATGTACTTGTATAGATTTGGAAAGAGTGCATAGAAAAAATTTTAATTATTTTTCAACTATAAAAAGCAAAATATAATCATTGTTGAAATAAAACTTTGTCGTCAAAAACTATAAATAGTTTTGAATAAAAATACTGAAAACCACATTTCCGCTCAGTTTAAAGTAGAAACAAAGTAAATACATATCATTTTACGAAAAGTTTTGCTACATCAGACTTGAAAACTTACTTTATCTCCAGAGTTTTACAACAAAATATTTGGTGTATTTCATTTATTTCTTTAAATCTCGAAGGGGACTCGCAGCCTGAGCAGAACTGTGTCAACAATCTCATTCTAAAATTAAGTTACACCAAATATCCATCACATTTTAGTCTCATGGGGTGGTTCTTCCAAATTTCAGAATGTTTCAATTCCATTCGATATCAAATTCTATTAATTCTGCCACAAGTATTCCATTTGCGATTTTTTATTTGAAATCTTTTAATTATTTTAGAACAAACACTACCGATGATTAAACTCCGAGAATATGTCTTGAAAGCAACCTTTTCAAAATTGTTCTTAGACTTCTGATTAAAATTAAATAATGGTAGTGAAATTGAAATGGTAAAACTTATTTTTTTAGCCATTTAGAAACAATTTATTCTTATGTTTTTTTTTTTTTAATTTTGATGTCTGATAATCTGTATAATTGGGAATTTTAATCATTTAATGTAGTTTTAATTAAACTAATTGATAGTGAACTTGGAAATAAAAGCTTACTTTTAGTAAAAAAAAGAACATTTGAAATTTAAATTTCGCTGAAAAAAACATTTGGCTTCTGTTTTAAGGTTTTCCATTAAAGTAGTTTTTTAAGTCTAAAGGGTAAAAAATATTAAATAAGAAGAGAAAAGAGTGAAATGTAGTTAGCTTAAAAAGCTTCATCTTAATTAATATGGGCTTAAAAAAGTTCAAGTTTTTTTAATGTTTTAAGAAAGAAATATGAAGTTTTACGTTACGAGTAAACAAGATGAAGAAGTTATTTTTTCTAAAGAAATGGAATAGAAGCTTATATGGGTGCTCGTATTCAATTTGCAAACGTACGTTAATTTTACCGTACGTTTCATTCGGATATATAACGATTTTTTTCATTTTAGTTGATATTTTTTTCTTCTTTTTTTCATCAATAAACAATATTTCTGCTTGCAAAGAAAGGAAAAACTTCTAATCAAATACATTAATAAATGAAATGAATTTCTTGATCTGATTCAAATTCCCACCGAAATATCAAGGGTCTGTAATAAAAATAATAATATTAATGTTATTTATAATAAATTATTTATTATAAATAAAATAGTTGCTATTTATTAAAAAGTTATTTAACATTTATAATAATAAAAACGACACGATGGGCATTATAAATTATAACAATTGCAACAGAAAAAAAGACAGTTGAACAATTCAATCTCATATATAACTCAGAAACAGTTTTTGTTTAGATAGGGGGAAATTATTCAAACCTCAAATACACGTATTTGCATAAAGCGCAGAAAAAATAATCCGTTCACCTCAAAAACAACCTCCCTAAGAAAAATCTAAACAGCCTCCCTAATACTCTAAAGTAAATTTCCATAAACCTCAAAACAACCTCAAGTGTGACTAAAACAACCTCATCTTCATTACTTTGATTATACATCTTGGGAGGTGGATATTATAAGGTTGTTTTTGAAAACTGCTTCGATAAACCTCAAATCAGCCTGTAAAACAATCTCATATAAGCCTCCAAAATACCTTAAAATTTTTTACGGGATTTCTTTGGATATAAGGTCTTTTTCTGTTGCCTATCAACCACTTAACTTTTAAATTTCAATCTGCTTTGATATTAGACCCAAACATTAATATTATTACCATATAATGGTAGATACCACAATAATATTTCTACAAAATAAATTCATCCAAATAATGAAACACTTTTGATAACTGAGAAAAATATTTTAACCTTTTAATAGTTCGGATTTATATACAACTATACACTTAAATAAAAATTAATGCTTACGAACGTTATAACATTAATGCATTTCAGACACCTTATAAAATATATTCTTGATTTCTATTATGTGTATACATTCCTATTGTTCTCCTTCTACAAATAACTAATGGCTATTTCTGATGATAATAGCGAGGTTTACTATGTGCATTTTGATAGCCTCCATTGTTATTACAATGACAAGATTATAGCTTAAACTAGATATACCTCTACCATTGTTCTGCTGGATAAGATCTATGGCCGGTTCATATTAACAATTTAAATGTGGGTTCTGTAATTCATTGCAATGCTAAGTCTTTAAAAGTTCTTTGAACGCTTTATGTATTATAAAAGCTTTAAGGTATTTTTCTACTTAATTATTGCTAGGTTTGAAACATAGTTTCGATTAGATTATACCAAGAATTATAAAGATTATACCATTTGAAACATAGCTTCGAATGGTATAATCTTTAGAAAAGTATACAGAGAAAATTAATTCTGGTAAGGACACTGTAATATAAGGTAATGACATTTCTGGTAAGGAAAAGAATAATAATACTGGTTAATAAAACGAAAAAAGACAGTTATTAAACCATTCATTTGTTAATTTTTTCGATATTTACTGTAAAGTGTTAAAGATACTGTGCTCATTTATGAAGGTTATGATATTTCTGGTAAAAAGAACAATAATTTTCGTTTTATAAAACCAAAATATAAGATGTTTAAGGCATTAAATTGGTAATTTTTCGGATTACGTGGAAACGCTTTACTGAAAATTCTGGTTTACAAATTTAATAATCTTGTTACCAGTAGTACAAAATACATAACAGAAAAGTACATTTAACTGAATAGATGAATTATACGTCATCCTCTAAGGTGTCATGATAAAATTCCACATTTACTAAATTTTATCACAAGTTAGAAAAACATATTTTATTGTTAATTTTACTAAAATCATTACTAAAATGCTTCGGGGAAAATCACCAAGTTTTTTGCTGTTCCCATAGAGCCAAAAACACGTTGCATTTTACTATACTCTAGTAGTTTGACCATACTCTTCTTCTCAGAGTAAGAATCGAAAGGTTTTTAGTGTCATAGTTTCTTTGACGTTTCTACGGATCATGAATGATGTAAGGGTGGTTTACGAATTATCCGTACGTACAATTAGCTTCTGAAAAATTTAAAGGCGCAAAATAGATTTAAAAAATGCCAGAGACGCCAAATTTCTCCCCTATGTGGTCTCATATCTTACCAAATCACCACTTTCACTAAATTTTATCACCTATTAAAAAACTTATTTCATTGTTAATTTTACAAAAATCATTACCAAAGAGCTTCGGTGAAAATTACCAATCGTTTTAGTGTTCTCATAGAGCCAAAAACATGGTAAATTTTAGCATACACTTCTTCTCCGTCTAAGAATCGGAAGATTTATTGTGTCATACATTTTTTTGACGTTTCTATGGATTATGAAAGAAGTAAAGGTGGTGAGAAATTATCAACTCATGCAATTAGCTTCTGAAAAATTTTAAAGGCACGAAATAGTGATACACAATACCAGAAATGTAAATTTCTCCAATATGTGAAAAAAATGCTTTTTAGGGATAATGGGATTCATGTCTTCGGTTCAGCGAATTTTATACAGAGCGATTCAGTTGACCAAAACGTATCAATTATTGAAACGTGTATATTAAACACCACTTTACTCAAGTTATATCTTGGCGTGATAATAGCAGAATCAGAATTAGGCAAAATCTTGTAAAATTCAGCTGCTTATTTCTTACAACTTTATAAATTCTTTTGCACAAAGCGGATCAGTTAACATCCATGTCAATCGTATACCAAGTGTGGTTTTTTCCAGGTGTGTCTATTGCACCGATCCGTGGTTCAAGTGAAATTCATTTTCCAACTGTGCCGAAATAAACTTCGACTAAGCGCAGTGTAGTTTATGTCCATATGACTTTTCCTATTTAATTTTTAGTTTTGATAATCATGGAAGCATTTTATTGAAGATTGATGCCACTGCCTGGCATTATACGCTTCACAGTTTCTTTCCGAAGAAATGCCACTGATTGATATACACTACAGGCATATACAGGCATACACTACACTGATGTTTGATTTAAGGTAATGTTCCACTTCCCGGTATATATATGTCCGGTATACCGCAACTGAACAGAACTTATGCTCGGATTATTTCGTGTAAAGTAGCGCTGTAGTCAAAAGTGGGCTGAATGTCAATGGAAATATTTTACCGAAGATCAGTGCAGTAGCCACTACTTATTTCTACTTTATGCCATCAGTTTTCTTCTGCTTGGGAGCTAGTTGATATGTGCCCATAGCGCACCATTTATAGATAATAGCATAAATACGTACTCTCATATACAATTAGTGTGGAATGTGTTTTCTCAAATGACATTAAAATAACAATGTCTGTAATAAGTATTTTTTTCAATAGTTATTTTATATTATTTGAATAAGTTATCTAATAATAGCATATGACTCTGATGTAAAAGTATAAATATATATATATATTTTTTATAAATGTATGCTTGAGATTTGGCACGTAATTAGTTCTTTAATTCATAAATATTTTTAAATTAAATAAAAAAATTATTTCAAATTAAAAAATATTATTAAAACTTCAAAAGATATTTGTTTTCACACTTATTAATTAAAAAAAAACATTTAAAGGTTTAAAGTTCTGGACACAATAATTACTGTACTCTTCTTTAGACGCTAATTTAGACATTAAAACATTATAAGAGGTAGAAATTCATCATTTATGTAATCCTCACGTGATAGGATGATATTATTTCTATGGTTAGTAGCACGCAGTGTAGTCAGTCTGTTTCAAAACTTTTTTTTCACAAACTGCCCTTTAATTCTTTTAAAAATGTTTCATCATTTCCTGAAGTTTGCAGTAATTTAATTAATGAATTCTGAAACTTACGATTTCATTCCACAGTTTTTATAGAGGCTATGAGAGGAAAAAAAACTGAAACCCATTTAATTAACATACCTACACTAAAGGTTTTTATGAGAGCTCATTATATGATTAAAAAAAAGGCAATCAAGTATAAATGCTTTCATGAAATTTGCCAGAGAAATATCTATGCTTCTTTAGGAAACTAAAATTTTAAGCCCTCGTAAGGTTACATTAACTAAACAAAGAAAGTTAGTAATTAGTTAAGTTAAAGTAGGAGGACTAAGATTATTCCTCTTTTTGTTATAATGAAATTAATTTTTCGAAGTTTTCAATGATAATTAAAAGCAAAATTTAATTAGCGTCTTGAAATATCTGAAAATGCTTTTTATTAAAATAGAGTATGGGAGAGAAGGTAGTGTAGACATTGGTCTAGAATGGACATCTTGAATAACTTATTTATTGGTCAAATTACCTCTGTGAAATATCGTAGATTGGGAACATTTATGTATACTTCGATGGGATGTGGCACATTCACGCTGGAAATGTTTTACTAAAAATTTGTAAAAGAAGGTTTACTAGGTGCTTAAGTATTTTTTTCTATACTTTTTTCTCTATAGTCTCTTACTCTTATATTTGCCTATTCATTTTCAGAATTTCAAAAAAAAGGTAATAATATGCTTTAAAATATACAGGTTTTAATTGTTTTGAAAACAACTTTTGCTTTGTATAGTTTCAATTAACCAGCATTAGGCATGAATAAGCAGATGTATTGTTTGATTGTTGTTTTAGTTTCGCATTGATTTTTTTTTTTTTTTTGTACTCCTGACATTATTGTATTGATATGTTTTGCTTTGGCTGTATCAATACAATATTAGAAAAAAAAAAATTTCTATCTTTTTATGCTTTTAAAACCTTTTTTAAAGTAATTTTTTAAAAAAAAATGTTATTTTTGTTTTTTTTCCCTTCTTCTCCTTTTGAAAATGTTTTTCCTTGAAGTATATATATATATATATATATATATATATATATATATATATATATATTTATAAACAGGTATTTGTTATTTATTCGTACATCTAACGGAATAAAGCACTTTTGTTGACAAAAAAAAAAACGATTTTCTCGTCATAAATGGATTAAAGCTGACAAATGAAATTCTAAATTTTGACCTGCAATTTCGCGTATCGTACTATTTCCTATCATTTTACGATTATTTTCTGTACTTAATCTTATTTTCAAGCAATTTTTTTCTTTGGTTTTTAACATCATATAAATAAAACTGTCATTCGACTTAATTTTCAAATTGATACAATATTGAAGCTAAATTCTCACCATCACTATTTCTTTATATCAAAAAATTTGCTATGGCTCAGGTAGCAAAGTGTGCTTCCTTCCCAATGAAGTGTTCCAGGTCCAAATCCCTGCGATGGTTTGTTGATACAAATTCTGCTGATGTAAAATATTTACATCCGGTGCAAGTGCAGATTTACCTTTCAACTTTCACAGAGAAAACTTTGGTAAATACCCATTTTTTAAAAGTCTATTGAAATAACAGATTTATATTTAGTACCAAAACTTGTTTTGCTACTGTAAAACAAATGCTTATTACAGATTTTGTTCGAAATTTTCAAGAAAAACCATTAAGGCTACAGATTTACTTCACAAATTTTACTTTTTTTCCCCAACTAACTCAACTGCTAGCTTAAAACCGTAAATTTTACTGCATTTTACAGTATTCAGTTCCCGACCTATGCCTAAAAGTCTTAAGTAACAATGCAATGGTTCTCCATTTACTGAGTTGCTTAAGTTAAATCTTATAGACAGTTTTAAACTACTTGAATATAATAAAACTTAAAATGATTTCTAATCAAATTTATTAAACAGGAATTAAATATATAAAAAAATTTTTTTTTATCATTTCAAGCATAAAACAATCAGTAATTAAATATGTCAAATGTATATTTACATATTTAATTACTGATTGTCTCATATATTTGATTTATTTGACAAGTGACATAAATTTTAGATGAGAACTATAATATTAAAATTAAATTCTTTTAAATAGTTTGAATAAATGTAATAATTAAATAAATGCATCAATTAAATTAATAAGAAGCAAAATTTTTTTTCTATTATTGATTGAAATCATCCGTAATTTCATGATTCGTCACTTCCACAAGATTGAGCTATGCACATAATAAATTGAGTCATTTTAATATTTAAACATAGTTCTAAAATTGATTATAGTTGTATTACAATTTATTTAAGATAAAACTCACCTGCTTTGCAAAACAAACTTTCTTTTTTCATGAAAAAGGGGCAGAATTTAAAAGTATGATAGTCTAATGCAAGAGCAAAAATTAGATTTGTCGATTTTCAATTTCGTGTTCAAACTTGTTTTTTTTTATTCCTTTCAAATATACATTTTCGCCTGTCTGATATTCATCTTGTTCTTTTCAATTGTTAGGTTGACAAAAGTTTTGGTATTCAAATACCTTTTCTTTAACGAAATACATTCTAAGATCGATTGTACAGACTTTACAATTCTTTTAGTGAGAAGAAAGCAATTTCATTAGCCTCGTGAATCTAGGATTTCCATCAGTTTTGTTTTATTACTCGTTCTGAAAACCCTTGACTTTTCTAGTTTATCGCTGAACAGAAATGCTATATTCTTGAAGAAGTAATGAATTTTCTTATTTCCCATAAAAGCTTTGCTTTTTGAAGAAACTGTTTTGAAAGGCCTGTCGAGTGTTGATAAAAATATTGATAATGTTTTGAAATTAAATATTCTTATAGTATCAAAGAGATAAATACTCCAAAAACAGTTTAAATTGCTAGCTACATTTGTTATTCTCTTGAAGTTCAAAAAAGATAACAAGTGTTCACTGCGCAAAAAAATAATGAATAAATAAATGAAATATGAAAGTAAATATTAATAAAAGAGCACCTCAATAACTTCTAAACTATTGATCCGATTCTCACGTATTAGCATATCCCGTATAACTTATTTTAATGATTAGAGTGGTTGATTTTACATTTTCTAATTAACGTTCAAACACAATATATTAATTAATGATATTCTTCCCCAAAACATTACTTCCACTGATCAAGAATTCAATTTTTACGACGAATTTTGATTTGTGAGGTATGTATGGGGTATATGCCATTTGTAAAATTTAGCCAAAATTGCCCATTTAATTGTCCTTAATTGACCATACAGTAGAAGGTATGGTCAAAACTACAGAAATATGGTAAAAGTTACCGTGATTCTGGCTGTACGGGAACAACTAGAAACTCTGTAATTTAACCTAAGTATAATGGTAAATAATTTGGTAAAATTGACAATAAAATATGGTTTTATAATGTGCAATAAAATTTGGAAAATGTGATAAAATTTGGTTGTAATTTTATCCCCAAAACACAGTTCCACTGATCAAGAATACAATTTTAACGACGAATTTTGTTTTGTGAGGTATGTATGGGGTATATGTTAATTTGTAAAATTTAGTCAAAATTGCCCATTTAATTATCCCTAAATGACCATACAGTAGAAGGTATGGTCAAAACTACAGAAATATGGTAAAAGTTACCGTGATTCTGGCTCTACGGGAACAACTAGAAACTTTGTAATTTTACCTGATTGTATTGGTAAATAATTTGGTAAAATTGACAGTAAAATATGGTCTTATAATGTGCATTAAAATTTGGTAAATGTGATGAAATTTGAATGTAATTTTATCCTAATATTTTAGAGCATAGCATAAAAGTAATTTAATTTACTTTAGTTAACTTTACTTTGTACCAAATTCTATTTCAAAAATAATTCTATTATATATCTAAATTATTAATAAATTCTGCTTACTAATTTCTATTTTATCATTGTACTTTAGAGCACAGAATAAAAAACATTCCTTTGGTAAAATTTACTTTTAAGTTCTGTATTTTTTACTAAATGTGTGTTAATGAGAATTATGATTTTCAAAATTTCTGCTAAACCGTCGTTCATATATAAACGGGAAATTTACTAAATGAATGGTTTAAATACGGTATATTATGGTTTTATTGCTCAGAATTATATTTTTTTTAACCTGAAATGCGATTACCATACAGTATGGTAGTTTTACTACAAATATATTTTCTCCGTGTGGTCGAGCCAGTAATTAAAACTAATGAAAGACACATATGAATTCTCTAGTATTTTTCTATTTGCTTTGAATTCAGTTTTTGAAATTTTTCGTTCCATGTTTGTACTTTTTATTAAATCTGTGGTAAAAGAACAATAATTCTGAAAACCAGAATTTCCGTTAAACTTTTGTCACACGAAAATAAAGACTACCAAATGAACTGCTTAAACACAATATATTTCGTTTTATATTACCAGACTTTTTTCTATCCGAAATATCATTACCATATAGTACAGTAATTTTACCAGACTTTTCCCCCAGTATTATAAGCGCAATATTATATATTATCTCTTTTAGAATTTCCGTGATCTGGAAAGATTAATTTGTGAAAAAAAGTAGTTGTTTATACTCTATGCAAAATGGTTAATTTTAAAACTGGTTTTATATAGGATCTACCCATATTATATCAGCTATTAGTTCTTGTTGATTCATGGTTTAAATATGAATGCTTTAGAGGACAAATAATTAGTTTGTATTATTTTAAAACTGGTTTTATATAGGATCTACCCATAATATATCAGCTATTAGTTCTTGTTGATTCATGATTTAAATATGAATGCTTTAGAGGACAAATAATTAGTTTGTATCATTAAAAATACCCTATGCTCACATTGAACATAAGAATCAAGTCCAACTTCAATCAAAACAAGTTAAAATTAAATTTACGCAATAAAACGAACCATAATTTTTTTCATATACACGGTGTTCTGTAAGGCCTATCTGTATTGTGCATATTTCAAATCCTTTTGAAAATCAAATCAGAAATTAATACACAATGAGAACTGAAAATTATCAATTTTGCGTTGTAAACAAAATGCTAACAAAGTTAGTCGAATCCTTAATTGGGAAAATGGGGTAAAAATATCAAAACCAGTTTTAATGCCTGATTAATTTTGAAGTTGCTGAACCCCTCACTGCTTCCTTCAGAAACAAAACATATTTTTTTTCAGTGCCGTCTTCCTCAATAGTGATTCCTTAGAAATTAATAGGAAACATTGCTTGCTAAACAGTAATTTGTGATCTATATATTTTAAAGCTAATGTTTGATAAAAACCTTTATATTAAAAATTAAGGGAGACCATCATGGTTCACCTTGCGTAAATAAAGTAATTTACGGTATTTTTTTAGTTAACTTTTGCTGTTTATTGAATTTAAAAGAAATTTATCATACAGTGTATTGGGGTAAATTTTTATTTTGGCGTGGATGCAGAATAGCTTCTACTTGTGCTTTTCGTTTCAATTGCAAGATTTCTGGTATATTTTTAAAGCGTTGAATACCATCTCTATGTAGATCATTATTGATGAGAAACATGGGAAATCGGTATTTAAATTTTCGAATCGGTGAATATTAACGAGGATACTTTAAATACATTAAATATTTATGAGATACCTACTTATCAGCAAGGTGAAATGAATGTAATATTAAGGTTTTGTATTCAATAAATATTTCGAAAAAAATGAATAACAATTAGAGCATATTTAGATGGAATCGAATGATAGATTATCGCGTAACAATTTTTAAAGAAACAAATTAATTCCTATTGAAATTCTATTAAAACAACAGTCAAATAATAAAGTATAGCTTTTGCCAAAGCTAGTAACATCGCCTGTAGAAGCTGCACAGAGGAAAAAATTCAGGTAAAATTAGAGTACATTACAGTTATGACATCTCTGGTTAAAAAAAAAAAGATTTCTAAATTATGAAATTAAAATATGCGACCTGTAAACTATTCATTTGGGGATTTTTTCATTCATGTATGATAACGGTTTACTTGAAAATTACAGTTGATTTTCAAAATTACGGTTACCACATATACAAATTTTTAAAAAAGAAAATTTGGCCTCATAATTTATTTTTATGTTATGTTCTAAGGTATTAGAATAAAATTACTAAATTTTACCTTATTTACCAAATTTTATAAGCTCAGAATTAATTTTATGTCGAATTAATTTTTATCACTATAGTTTCTATAAGTTCATAACATTTTTCATAACCAAGCGATATTTCCCTCACTGGAGCAATATGAACTGCGCCATTCTTGAACACTGCGTGAATAGTGCACCATTCGTGAAAAGTGAACACTGCGCGTTCTGTTTTCGTTAAATGTGTGACGAAAAATTAAATATATATTAAAAACGTTCTTTCTTTTTTAATTCATCGATAGTGAATAATATTTTTTTAATAAACTCGAACATCTTTTTTAAATTTTCTTCAAATCTTTTAAAAACAGATGGATATAAAGGTTTCACGCTTAACTTCTTATAGAAATTGAAACCTCGATTTGTAAAGAAATTTCATTTTAATTAAGAAAATTAATAACATTAAGTGTGTTACATTTGTAACAAATTTTTATTTCGTCCATTGCAAGTTGATTTGAGCCAGCGCGTATAGGTTCACATTATATATTTATATATTAACCTTTATATCCTTTATTAAGTAAAATACACTCTATAACAAAAAAATCGACGCACCAAGAAGGAGTTGTCCGATTGAAACGAAAATTGGTGGATAGGAAGACAATGTACAGTATAGTAAATTATTAAAATTTCAAAACAATTGAATAATTTATTGCAGAGTTACAGTAACAAGTTCAATAAGGTGCTGACCCGCCTCTAGCCTGGATACAAGTTGCCACAGGGTGCGGCCTAGACCGATAAAGCTCCCGGATGGTCTCTTGCGGTATTTCCTGCCAAATTCGATCCAATTGTCGAACGAGGTCATCAACATTCCGTGAAAGATGCAATCGCCTTCCCATCATATCCCTGACATGCTCGATGGGAGAGAGATCTGGTGATCTGACAGGCCAAGGAAGAGTTTGACAAGCTTGCAGATAGTTCATAGCAACACGTGCCGTGCGTGGTCTGGCATTGTCCTGCTGAAAAACCAGCCCAGGGCGCTTCAAAAGGAACGGTAGCAAAACAGGTCTTAGGATGTCGTCGACGTACCGCTGTGCAGTAAGTGTACCTCTAATGACGACCAAAGGGGTCTGGCTGACAAAGGAAACGGCACCCCAGACCATAATGCCTTGTTGAAGGCCGTTGTGGCGTGCAATAGTGAAGGCATTATCCCCCTATGGCCTGTGCGTCTCCAAACGCGTTTTCGATGATCGTCAGGACACAGTTGGAAGCGGGATTCGTCGCTAAAGACTATACGTCCTCAGTCGGCATCATTCCAGCCATATCTGTTCAAAACATTCATGCATACGAAATTTCAAAGCAATCGGATGATTCCTTCTTGGTGCGTCGATTTTTTTGTTATAGAGTGTAATCAAAAATAATGATTCATATATTTTAAAATTTATTTAAGAATATTCGAAAGAAAATGTTATTTTTTGCTCCATCGGTATAGTCGAAGAGAATGCTATGTCTTAAATATTTAAAAATGTCGCAGAAGTATAATTTCAAATCAATATATTTTAGTGAATGAGAAGTTCTTGTTTTTCGAAGAGAAATTATTATTATTATTATTTTTTGAAAACTGTTGAAGAGGGATTTAGTGCTTTAAATAATTACACTAAGTTGTAGGTAGTTTTTTAGAACAAAATTTTACATGGATTTGTTTTTTGCCTTTAGAGTTCATAAATTTTCATAGCTGATTTCTAAAATGTTGCTAATGATTACCTTGTACCATATTGTAAAATAGGCATGTCGGTATTTTTGTTGTCAGACATTTTTCGCAGTTTAAAACAGCTGTCTTTCTAGACTAACCATAAGTGTAGCTCTAATAGGAAGTAAAATGTACAAGTCGGTGACAAAGACGAGTTTTCATTTTAATTTCGAAACAAAAGACAAGTTATTTAATACTGTAATAAAAACATAAAAATGAACTCAAGATTAAGAACTTACGCCTTTGTTTTTCACTCTTTTTTTAAAAAAAATAGTTCAATGTGAAATATTATAAACATAATAATATAAATATTATTATTATTGCACTATATAATAATTATAAACATTATTATTAATTGTATTATTTGTAACAAATGAAACGTCATGATTTTGATTTTTTTAGTTTGCGTTGTGTTTTGTTGTTTAACTATATGGTATCTATGTGTTTTGTTGTTTAACTATATGGTTAACTATATAACATTTGTACATTTGTTGTTTAAAGGTCTGTTTATCTTTTGTAAGCCTGAACTTTGCTTCTAGTGTTATGGGTAATCTTAATATAGTTTAGTAGAAATCAAACATATGTATGAGCATTTTACTGTCAAAAAGTTTTTTAAAACTCTTGTCAATATTTAAGTTTAAACTGTTAATGCCAAAAATGCATTTTTTTTTTTAATATTAGAATTTCCTGACATAAATCGACAACTAAAATTTAAAACAAAAATAGATTTCTAAGAGACATAAAATTTCTTAGAGATTTTTTAGATAAATTCCTTTTTAACTTATTTTAAATTTTTCCAACTCCATTAATTATAAAAATTTTTAACGTTACTGATGCATATTCTTCAAAGTTTAAGAAAAAATTATCAAACCATGAGTCACCAAGTCATTCCTAACTGTTGACACTTCTATTTTCTTCAACTTTTTACTTTCAGTACAAATAAAGATTTTAATTAAAACTGATCATTTAAGAAGAATTAAAAAAAAATAACGAAATTGTGTCCTAGTCAAACAAAGGTATTAGAAGATTTTGTCTCAGTTTCTTTTGCTCAGTTTTCGCCAAATGATAAAACTTAATGAAACAATCGATGAAGATAATACAGCTTTGTTATTTATCTAACGTGGCAACTTGATATGAAATAAATCTTAAAAAACCGATAGCTTTGCAAAAAGCATGAAAAAAATAAAAGTTTAAAATGCGGAATTCATTTCCGATTTTTTCCGATTTTGTGCGATTCAGTTAGACCTGCAAACGGAAAACGGGAACTATAGTTTCCTTTTTCGTTTTCTTGTTTTCGCTTATTTCTGCTTCTATTTCCTCTGCTTTTATATTTCGAGAAGAATTTAATCTTTTTGAGTTATTGTTCTAAGGAAATTGTATTAGGAGAGAAGCGAAGAAATGATAGTTTCGAAAAGCGCGCTTTTAAAATCGTTCACTTTTTCCACGTCTGTTGATTTCTTTTCGTTCGTATTCTTTTACTTTCAGTTCTTTTATTGAAGGGAATATAAACTGAGATACTGAAAACAATACAGAATCTTGTTTGTACTCGAAAATGCATTTTGTAATGCAAAACCGCAGAGCAAATCTCAGGTATAATGTACGTAGCCGTGGATTTCTCTTAACCTAAGTAGGCAGGTATTATGATGCTGTTATCTATGAAAACAATAAGAGCCTGATTTTGTTTGTGTATGCAAAATTTCAGATTTTAGTTTTTTGTTTCTTTTTGTTTTCTGAAACGTGCGTAGTTTTTTCTCACAAAGAAAAAAAAAATATTCTCTTTTTGTTAGATAAGGGAAACTTTTTTTTGTGTTTGGTTATAAAATAATTGCTACACGGAAAAAAAATTCTGGTAAAATCACCGAACTATATATTTATTATATTTGAGATATAAAAACAACATATTTCTGGTTAATAAAACCTGAATAAATGGTATTCAAACAACTCATTTGGTAATTTTTCCTTTCTTTTGGTAACAGTTTACCGGAAATTCTGGTTTTCATTATTATAGTTCTAGCTATGCATGCTTAGTAAAAAATATAAAACTGAAAATTTTATTTATCTAAATAAATGGTATTTACGCAATGTTCTAAGTTATCGTAAAAACAATAAAAGCCTGATTTTGTTTGTGGTTTTCTTCGTTCGTTTCTTTATGTTTTCGGAAACATATAAAGTTTTTTTTTTCAGCGAAGAAAAAAATATTTTCTTTTTGTTAGATGATTAAATTTTTTTGTGTTTGGTGATAAAATAGTTGCTACACGATATAGTTACTAAAGAGAGGACTAGATAATAATTTTCAGCTCTTCACAACTTTTGTTTTTTCTCTTCTTTTTTTTCACTTTCACCTGAAGATAAACTAAAATAAAAACAGATAGCATGTTTTTTGTACAGATTGATTTCTTGCTAATCTTAACGTGATTTTTAAAGCAATATGCAAAGCAAATGAACCTAACTAATACTTCGAAAAAAAAGCATATCAAGACCAAAAACAAATGAAATTTTTACTTTAAAAAACTTTCTTAAGTGTTGACATTACAGAGTTTCACGAAATAAACCACTCCATTTGGAGAAATCGAAACCAGCCATAACAGAAATAAGAAAAAAAATCAGGATTTCAAAACCTGTCCTTTTTCTTTAGTTTAGAGAATACTACAGTTTTTTTCTGCAAAGTAGAAAGATATAGAAAGAGCAGAAAAACGAAAACTTCATTAATGCCCCCCCTAACATTGAAAAAGTGCATTACAGAACTCCATACTCTAGCACTGATAAGAAAAGTTAAGAAGAAACTTTAAGATAAAGTAAGGAATGAACGCAATTTTATCAGAACGAAAGAAATCGCTGCTTTTCAACTAAAAGATATTCTACTAATGTAATTGGCATCCAATTACACTGAGCTTTCATTCAATTATAGTGTTTCTCTTGGATTTTATATGAGAAATTGCTTTTCTTGAGTTTCATCAATGTGAGAATTTTTAATAGGTCAGAGTCCTAGAGACAAATACGTCAACATTTCACTTTAACTTACCGCAGATCCAGTTTAGTTTATCCTTTTTAGATAAAACGATACTTTTTTTCGTAGATGGATGCATTTCAGAAACTTTATTTGTTTTATCAGTCGAATTCTGATTTCCGCGTCTGGAATCTGTATATTTGAAAAATAAAGAGTTATTGCGTATTTTGAAACACCATTTATAATGTATGAAGAGTCTAAAAATGTGCCTATAACTAAAAAACTCAAAATTTATTTTCTTAGCATATTATTTAAAAAAAATAATATTGTCTGTATTTATCTTTGCGTTCTGATAACGCTTTTTAAAAAAATCGCTTCTTTTCAATTAAAATATATTTTACCAATATAATTAGCATCCAATTACACTTTGCTTTCATTTAATTCTAGTGTTATTCTTGGATTTCATATGAAATATTGCTTTTCTTTAATTTCATCAATGTAAGAATTTTTTATATTTCAGTGTGCTAGAGGCTAATACGTCAAAGTTTTACTTTAACTTTTAGCAAATCCAGCTTATTTTATCCTTATTCGATAAAAACCGATATTATTTTGCAGATTGATGCAATTTCGAATTATTTTTTGTTTTGTCAGTTGAATTCTGATTTAACCGTCTGGTTAAATTTGAAAATTAAAGAGTAATTGTTTATTTTGAAACGTCCTTTATAATATATGAAGAGCCTAAAAATGTTCATTTTAATAAAACATTTGAGATTTACCTTTGTTCCTTACTATTTAATTAAAAAATTTCCATCGTGCTAATTTTTCTATAATTTCAAATAACATTATTTTGATAACATACTATATTATAAATTCCATCGAAATTGTTGTAAATTAATGTTTTTAAAAGAACTTGCAACCTAAGTACTATATTATCATCATCAATGGTAGTTGAAAGACAAAATTTAAAATCCACACTCCTTCTGAAGAAAGTATTCTTATTTCAGAGTAATATTTTTCTGAAAAATCTGATAAAATTATAAACATTTCTGGTAATGATAATGATGATTCTGATAAAAAATAATAATTTTGATCAATAAAACCAAAATATACGCAATTCAAACAATTCATTTCGTAATTTTTGAGTTCATATGGTAAAGGTTTACTAGAAATTATGGTATTCAAAATTATATTTCTTAATATCCATACAATATTAAATAATACAAAACTGAATTACCGAACTTTTACCACATTTAATTAATTTTATTGTACATAAAACTATATTTTATTGTTAATATTACCAAACTCATAACGAAAGTGCTTCGGTAAAAACTATCTAGATTTTTGGCCTACCGGCTTATCCCAGAAATAGAGCTTATTTTACCATATTCTAGCAGTTTTGTATAATAATACTAAATAATCGAAAACGTAAATATTCAAGAAATAAAGAAAGAATAAAATTAAAAGTAATTATGGAAATAATAATTTTTAACTGTTTAAAGCAAAAAAATATAATTCAAATATTCAGCGAATTTCATTGCCAATGATACTTGAAAATTGCATAAATTTAAATCTCCAATATCAATGAAGAAAAATTCTAAAATAATTATTTTCTGATTTCTCTTTTTAAGTAAAATAATTAAGTGCATAAGTTGAAATAAATAAACTTAGATGATACTTTAAATATTCAAATTAAAAAAATAACTTTTCCCAAAAATATAAAAGAAGAAAGTAAATTTTTTTATAAATATTATAACCTTCGAAATGAAAGGAAAATGTAATTAAAATAATCAGCGTGAATCCACTGCCACGGATACTTTAAACTCACATAAATTCAAACTCACACTACGAATGAACGGAATTTCTAGATAATAATTTTCTGATTTCTGATTTTATGAACAACAATTAAGAAAGAAATTTGCTATAATTAAACGCAAACCTTTGACACTTGAAGAAATTCAGCATAATTCCATTCCCATGAATACTAAAAACTCGCAAAAATTTAAATCCAGACTAAAGGTGGAGAAAAATGCCAGAGATATATTTTCTGATTCTCTTTTGAAGTACAATAATCATGTACAGAATTTATCATAAACAAAACGTGGTAAATATTATGAGCATTCAAGTTAAAAAATTAAATTACCAAGTTAAAAAATTTAATTAAATAATTTTTATAAAAAATTACAATAAATGTAATTGAAATAATAAACGTAATTCCACTGCCACGGAAAATTGTAACTCACATAAATTTATATCCATACTACCAATGAAGAAAAATGTCAGATTAATATTTTTCTGATTTCTCTTGAGTACACAAATGTGGTTCAAATAAGGAAATTATCCTCCATCGAGGCTATTTATCTTTTTGAGATATTGATGCCTCACGAGATATTTTCCTAATACCCAAATCAATGATACCAAATCTGATTTCTTCGAAACTATGCATTTCATTACCTTTCAAGAGAATTCATAATAGTCATCTTACTAATACTTTTGAATAGATTTTTTAAAACATTTCTATTAAGTGAATAATTCCTATATTTTTGTTTGTTAGTTAAAACTGGAAAACAGGCGTTTAGTATAAGTAATCTGTTTTACAACATTTTATTAAACACGCATTTCTGCAATTGTCTTTGAAGTGATTAAGTATATGCGATGTATTTATAATAAGTAAAATTAGTTAACAATTTGAAATTTAAATTAAAAATTAATTCAGAAATAAAGAAAAATATAATTACAAATTATTTAAGGAAAAATTAAAATTTTTAACTGTGCAAAAAAATTTTTAGAAATAAATAGCTTAATTCCACTGCCACTGACATTTGAAATAAACATAAATTTAAATCCAATCTGTGAAGGAGTCAAAATTTTGGAGTAATATTTTTTTTAAATACCGATATTAAGTACCAAATTTGCAATCTATGCTACCAATGCTCAAAATTTTCGGAGAAAAATTTTCTGATTTCTCATTAAATTTAAAATAATTTTGAACAAAACTAGAAGTAATTAAGCATGGACCTTTGACATTTGAGGAAAATTTAACTGAAAAAAAACCCATCATGATTCCATTGACACGGATACTTGAAACTCGGATAAATTGAAACCCACATTATCAACGAAAAACAATTCCAGAGTAATATTTTCTAATTTCTCTTCTTTAATATAATACTTAAGTACGGAATTTGCGATAAATAAAAGTAGATAATAATATGAGTTTCCAAATTAAACACTAAAATATCAAAGAAAAAGTCGTAATTAAAAATATGCACAAAATTTATAATCATTGACTGACGAAAAAAAATCTAAGTGAAATAATCAGCATAATTCCACTGCCACGGATACTAGGAATTCTCATAAATTTAAATCTACACTATCAATGAAGAAAAATATGCAATCCATGCTACCAATGCTCAAAAATTTCGGAGAATAATTTTCTGATTTCTCATTCAATTTAAAATAATTTAGAACAAAACTTGAAATAATTAAACATAGATCTTTGACATTTGAGGAAAATTTAATTGAAAAAAACCCCATTATGATTCCATTGTCACGGATACTTGAAACTCGGATAAATTGAAACCCACATTATCAACGAAAAACAATTCCAGAGTACTATTTTCTGATTTCTCTTTTTAAATATATTTGCGATAAATAAAAGTAGATAATAATATGAGTTTCCAAATTAAAAACTAAAATATTTAAGAAAAAGACGTAATTAAAAATATGCACAAAAAATTATAATCTTTGACTGAAGAAAAAAAAATCTCATCGAAATAATCAGCGTAATTCCACTGCCACGGATACTAGGAACTCTCATAAATTTAAATCTACACTATCAATGAAGAAAAATTCCTGAATAATATTTTTCTGATTTCTCTTCTTAAGTACACAAATGTGGTTCGAACTCGAAAATAATCCTCCACGGAGGTAATTTATCTTTTTGAGATACTAATGCCTCACGAGATGTTTTCCCAATATCCAAATCAATGATACCAAATCTTATTACTTCGAAAATGCACACTTCATTTCTTTTCAAGAGTATTCTTAACAGCCATCTTACTAATACTCTTGAAAGGAATTTTATGCTCATTTCTATTAGCGCTTACTGTGCGAAATAATTTCTTTAATTCCTGTTTATGGAATTAAACAGAACATGATTAATGGCATATTTATTTATTGAAGTTGTGTTATTTGGATCCGCTTTAGAGTTTTTTTGTATTCTCTTCATAAGCTTTAGTATCTTGTTCACTTCAGAGTTCTGATTGTTTATTAAATTAAATATAATCAAGTTTATACGTGGTTCATTCATCAATTATTAAGGATTAAGAATAACAATAAATAAATAAACTTATTTTTGCGTTTTAAGATATCCATCTTTAAATGCTCTTGACACTTTTATATTTAATCTTTTAAATAAAAGGATTTACGAGAGATAAAGACTGGTAACTCAATTCTTTCGTTCTAGTTGTTTATCTTGAAAAAAAAAAGAAATTTGCGCTCAACATAACCTACCATTACTATAAAGTCTAAACTACTATTATTCTAAGCATAAATGTCTCTTCACGTTTTTTTTAAAGTCCTTTTTAGGAAAAAAAGTCAAATAACCGTAAAAAAGATGACCTTGAAATGGTTTAGTGTGAGAAAGAAAATGTTTATTGACTGTTTTTACCTAATGCGGTTTAACAAGAATTCTATATGCGTCAACTAGGACCACCAAATCAAGTCAATTTGTTCCGCGAAGCTGAGTACATACTGTAACTGAGAGAGCTAATCCGTCAATCTCATGACCGGCAGAACAAAGGTTCGAATCCCAGCGTTGATACTACAATATTTCTCCCATTTCTTCAGTGCACAGCACTCTTCAGCCAATGATCCAGAAGTATTAGAATATGAAACTATCATTCTATGCCACAGCCCTCACAGAGCTCCAATGTCCGTTTTAGTTTCATTTTTATGGGTTAGAAACTGTGCCAGCCGTAAATGGTCACACAACCGTATAGTTTTCTTGTCACGGTTCTCTAACCTTACCAGTTGTGAACGGTTTTAACCCCTTCCTTTTCGCTCCCGTGAGAATGACGGGGTGAGGTTTCGTCCTCTATTTCTTGCTCCCGTGAAATTTCCGGGCTGGAGTGTTCAATAGTATAACACACAAATAAGAATAAAACTAATAATTATTTTTTTTTCACCCGGAAAACATTTTATTTCTCATTTTACACACCAGATGGCAGTACAAGGATATTTTTTTGGTAATTGTAGATGGTTAGTTTATTTTAAACTAGATATCAGCACTAATCAAATGCGTGTATTTGGTAAAATAGGCACTTTTATGACCATTTTCTTGATAATTAGCCGATCGTCAATGGGTTGACACTGTTAAAGTAAAAAAATGTCCTTAACCATAAACTTCATGGTTAATCGGATGGACAGACTGCTACCGGTTATTTTATTGTAATTTTAGAATTAAAATTCTAACAGTGTAATGCCTTTTTACAAATACGGTTCTTTTCTACAAGGAAGAAGAAACGTGATACGTAGCCAGAAGTGGTACATTAAATTATGCAACCGGTTCATTCATGATCTTGTTTTTTTCTTTTAATTTTTTTTATATCATCACACATTCAGACTGGCTTGTGTGATATATAAAAAAAAATTTGCAGCATTAGCATAAGCATAATGAAACTGCTATTTTTAGTGCCTGGGAAACCTCATATATTTTAGTACTCACCAAAACTTATTTTTGTCCAAAATGCAATTAAAAAATCTACTCTTATGTATTTAGTACAGATATAATTTTGAAAATCAGAACAAATAAAGAAACAAAGCCTAAACATTAAAACTAGCTTGCTTTTCAAAACTCACATTCTCTCAGTGTTTAATTTCCAGTGATGCCTTTCTCTTTCATTTGCACTTAAAGAAAAAAATCTTTTGAATTATGTATGATTTGTTTTATTTTGTGCTTAGAAAGAGAAACGAAATTAAAAAAGTGGTTTCAAAAGCTATATAGGGAAGACATAAAATTTTATGTTGTTTTCAAAAGATTTTTTATAGCGTTAGCTGTTTTATTTACGCCTTGAAAAACGCCTCGTGTGACACTACATTTCGCGATCACATTGTAACACTTGAGAAACACAGTTGCAAAATTAAGTTTCCTCTAGCTAATTATATTTTCTTTCGATTTTTATTTCATTATTTTCAGTACTCCTCAGACACCACAACCCTTGTAAATTTCGATTGACAATTCTGCTGTTATTATGTAAGATTTTTAAAGCGAAACTCCTTAATATCTTATTCTACATGCACTACTTTTCTAAGAAAAAGAAATAAAACACTTAACTTTGAACAACGTATGTTGATTCTGTTAGTTTACACTAGAGTTAAACAATTAAAAAAATAAACACTGTTTTACAAAAGTTTCTTTGTCATTTTATTTCATCATCTATTTATGAGCTATGTGGCACAAACTAAAAACTAATTCGTTTGCTTATAAGTATTTTAGAATTAGGTTTTCCAATTAATAATTCTTAAAAATATTTTAATAGTTTACCACTTGAATGTCATTTTAAATTTAAACACTAAGACAAACAATAAATGAAGATGAAATATATCTATATAGTAATAATACTAATTATAATAGTATCAGTTATAATAAATTCATTAAAACAAGTTTGAAAAGAAAACAGCCTTATTGTTTAGCTGTATTAATGCGCAGTAGATAATTCAATGACAAATACCGAACAATATATTCGAAACATGTGTAGCACAAAATTATAGTTTTGATAATTAAATAATTCCCTTCGATGTACTTACAATTTATTTTTTTCAAAATTATAATATATGTTACAGTTTTACGCAGTTTTTTATAATTTTAACTTAGTTTTTTTTGTTTCTTAAATTATTTCTCAGACTGTTTTCCTTTACTATTCGCTATTTCATTTACAACAAATATCGTTTAACTAAAACAATTCTTTTTGATAATTAAATTAGAACTTGAGAAGTTTATGCCCAGTTTTTTTTAAACAATACTTAATTATTTGCAAACTAAATTCTTTACTTTTCAAAGAATTGTATTTATCAATACCAATTTAATTTACAGCTAATATAGCCTATACTTTCTCTTGTTGTGTGCAGCAATTATGAAGCTGTGCTATCCAAAAGTTTAGCTGACTTTTTAATTAACACGAAAACCGTTTTGAAACTGCCTCATGACCTCAGGCGGGTCTTCACTGGCGAAAAATCAAAGTTTATGTTTTTCTTGTGATTAAGAGGCTTGAATAAACATTAAGCCTTAGATCTTATTGCGCGTTTTGATTTATGTCTGGCTACCACCTCGTCTCTTTCAATTAAGTAAATAAGTTGGCATGTTGACTGAAATGCTTCTAACTTGGCTTATTAGCCAAATTAAATCATTCGAATTTAAAGGGAAGTGGGAAAAAACGAAAGAGGAAAGTCTAAGTCTTTAATTAAATTTTGAAATAAGCATTAAAACAAGTCACATTTTATTTTTATTATTTATTTACAAGATTTCTAATGCGTAAGAGCTGTAAATTCATTGCTCTAGGCCTGACAATTTATGCCATTCTAAGATTTCGATTCCTAAAACTTTAAAAGTCTGATTCTCCAGGTATAAAATAAAAGCTAACAGAAATTTTGCATTAAGCATTTTAATGCTCACTTAGGTGAATATAATTTTTGAACCTTAGGCACTTAACTCATTATTTGCTTACGAAATAAAAATAGCATTCGTTAACCATAAATTTGTCTATCCATAATTTAAGTAACTAATAGTTTAGTAATTTGTTAAACATTAAAAATGCTGCAAGCAGATAAGAAACAGATTGTTCTGATTCTACAAAATAATTAAAGTTTTTAACCAATTACAAACTGACCGCAAATATTGTTGTGATTTAAAAAGTGCTTTTATGAAAAATTAGCAGTATTTTCGCGACAAAGTAAACCGTTAATTATTGCCAACGTACGAAAAAATTTTTTGCATCTATTCCTAATAGGTTTGCCAAACAAAAAAAAAAGGGAGAAAAAAGCATTTTGTCATTTTACCAGGCGAATTTCCAAGATTAAAAATAATTAAAAATATATCAAATTTAATGATTGATTTTTAAAAACCACAACAACTCTGATTCAGTTTTTGCAATAAATAAAAAAGATCTATTCTGAAAAATTTGTACTACGTTTTTTACACTATTATATTAATCAAATCTTATAATAGATTACAATAATATAGTAGAATTTTGAAAATATTATATATTTATTAGAAAAAATAAGAATAGATATAAAAATAGTGATTTTCATATCTATGCATTCTATGTATTGATCTATAGTGATATTTTGTCCAAAAATAATAATGATAATACTTTCAAATCAAGTGCTGCAAAAATACATTTAATTTTATTTTATGTAAGCACTTTAGCTTTAACCCTTTCGCGCCGACTGTCACAAATACGTGCCAGCATAAAACTGTATCTATCAGGGTAAAAAAATAAAACTGGTAACCAAAGTAGTTCGTTATCAGTTTTTTTGTGGGCGAGGTTATAATTGTTTGATTTATTTACTTCACCATTACTTTGTTCAAAATAAAGCTATTTAGGTATGCTTTGAATTAACATTGATTATATATATGATTAAACTAACAATAAATAAAGTAAAAGCAAAGTAAGTCTGTCAAATTAGCAACGCCTACATTTAAACTACCGTTTTATATTTATTTACATCCTGATTCTGATTTTATACGAATGCTTTTACGAATCACCCGTCCCCAAGGGGTTAAAGGGGCATCAAAGATGACCTTTAAATTTAAATATCCAAAATATAATTTTGCCTTTATTGTAGTTAGAACTATTCAGTTTTTGCAAAGAAATTCTATTAATAAAAGACACGTACTACTTTTTGTTATTTAATGTATTAGAATATAATAATATAACAGAAGTTTAGCACGTTAACTTCAGTTTAGTAATTATATTCTATGTAAGACTTAATGACGTATTCACGAGGAAAATCATAACAGATATAAGAGCAATATTTTTAGACTCATTTTTATATAGTAATTTCTATGTATAGATTCATAATGATATTTTTTTCCTAAAAAAACTTTTCTAATTATCTTAGTTAAATTGAATTGAAAAATATCCATAACCTTTTTTTAGTAAGCATTTAATCACATAGTACTATTCTAATTTTCAAATAACGAAATATGTAATATAATACAATACAATACAATACAATACAATACAATACAATACAATACAATACAATACAATACAATACAATACAATACAATACAATACAATACAATACAATACAATACAATGCAATGCAATGCAATGCAATGCAATGCAATGCAATGCAATACAATACAATATAATATAATGTAATATATTTTAAAAATCTTATCATATATTCACCAGAAAAAAGGAGTAGATAAAAAAACAATAATGCTGGGCAAATACTTTATGAAGTGAATTTTAAATACTGATCCATATCAATAATTCAAAAAGAAAACACAGAGTTCTCGAATACTTTCAACTAAAGTGCGACAAAAAAATACCCGTAACTTTAATTTAATTAAGCATTTGTATCGCAAACCATCCTAATTTTCAATTTACGTAATGCAAAATGATCTAATATAATATAATGTAACATAATATAATATTATGTAATATAATATAATGCAATATATTATAAAATATAATTTTAACAATAAAATGCAATATAATGATACAATACAATACAACAAAATAAACATATTATAAAATCAATTTTATTACTGTTATAGTATGTTCAACAGGAAACAAGAAATAATAGATATAAAAACGAAATTGTCTTTGACTTATGCTTTATATAGTGAATTCTGTGTACCGATCAATAGTGAAATTTTGTAAAGAAAAAAAAATTCCTTATACTCTCAAATAAAGTGCTACGAAAAATACCCAAATCTTTCTTTGGAATAAGAATTTTAATGGCACACCATCCTATTTGTCAACTTACATGACAAAAGGAAAAAAAATTCAGTATTTATTGCGGCATCTGTACTCACGTGAGACGGTACAAGTGTTTGCGTGCATGTAAATGTGCTTAGGCGTGAGTAAATTCTTGTTCCAAAACGCACAAAGTTTGACACTAAAATTTGACATATTTTCCTTCGGTGAATTTTTTTCTGCTATTAAATCGATAAATGTAAGAAAATTAAAGAAAAGATGTTTTCGTATTCAAGACAGTACTTTGAAATGATTGAAATTAAAGTAATCAGCATTTTATACACCGCAAATCGTCGAAAGTGCAATTAATCATTCAAATAATCCATTACGCTTGTCATTATTACAGAAATCTGCGTCTGGTTATCCTTACGATTGGTTTTGAGAAAAAATGGAACCACTGATAATAAAAAAAGTTTTGAACATTCTTACGGTTTGAAATCAATCAAATTCTAATTAATCTGAAATTCAGAAGTTTTCGATGAATAAGAGATGAAAGAAAAGAGTCCTTGGCACTGTTTGTTTAATTTATGCAACAAGAGCAATTAACCTAGAGTTTCTATCTAAATTACTCAAAGAAATTCTATATTCGTCTGTTAATGAAGTAATTAAGCTGATGAACGTCGATCATTTTTGATCGAAACTTTAATTTAGATTAGTTTTTCAAACAGAATTTTATTTAGTCTAAGAATGTAAATTGAAGTGGTTTGGTTTTTAACTTTTTTTCTTCGTATATCATATAATAAATAATTCATAGACAGAAATATATAGTAATATGGAATAAGTAAACTTAAAATAAATATAAAGTAAGGTGCATTTTTTTCTAAGTGCATTTTTTTCTAATTAAAGTAGTGAAATACCTTTCACTTTTAGAAATTTTGTTCAGAAATTATAGTTAGAAGTTATATTCAGAAATTATAGTATTATAGTAAAATGACCGGTTGCAGTCTGTTCGTCAAATTAACTAAGAAGTTTAAGGTAAAAAACATTTTTACTTATACGATTTTGAAACCAATTACAAATAGTATGGTTGAAAAACAAGAATACAAAACTACGCTGTTTTTTAACCATTTAAAACTAGCATTAAAATACTAGACTTTTTGTGTTAAACAGCTTTATGGTGCTTCCATCTATGTGCTAAAAAGAGTATCGTATTCTAATAATCCAGGGTCATAAATTGAAGAGTGTGGGACACTTAAAACTCTTGATGTGTCTGAACAGAACAGTGGAAATATCATGGTGCCAACTCTGGGACTCGAACCCCCGTCCTGTCAGTCATGGGACTGATTGTTATAACACCCATATATTGTATAATATTTTATAGTATAATTTTATATTATAATTTCATTTATACAAGTAAAGGAAAACTAATGTGCCAGCTAATATGCATGAATATTAGCTATTATACAAATATATATTCTAAAAAACTAAAACAAATGGTATACTTTCAGCAAAACTATTGTTATAATACCCATATATTTTATAATATTTTATAGCAAAGTACAATGACTTAATTTTTACAAGTAATGGACAACTAATGTGTCAGCTAATATGCATGACTCTTAGCTATAGTACAAATGTATTTTCTAAAAAAACAAAACAAATGGTATACTTTCAGCAAAATTATTGTTATAATACCTTTATATTTTATAATATTTTATAGCAAAGTATTATGTTTTCATTTATACAAGTAATGGAAAACTAATGTGCCTGTTTTCATTTCAGATACCAGAATTCATACGTATATTCACTAATGGTGAAGATACACTTGATGCATCTACCAAAGTTTGAGATATAAAGCTCCAAGTCATGTAAGATTTCACAATTCTTTTTTATTATAAACAACATCTATTACTTAATACACACCTTCATCTCTATATTCGAGTGCTTAACATGGTTTCTCTCTTAGAATGAATTCAATGCACAACGCAAAACGCATCGAAAGTAATATCACTAAAATGTGAAAATATATGCCTTTTGGCCTTAAGTCAGAAAAGGGTAGAATGCATTGGGGATGTAAGATTTATTTAAAATCTAGACACACCGAATGCTTTTATATGTGGGTGAAGTATTTGGAATTAAAATGAGCATAAACATGTTGCCAGAGGTTAGTATATGTAGTCATAATAATTCGATCATTTGATCAATATATTTAGCACAAATTGAAGCATTTTGAGTTGAATGTTGGCTCGTAATTTACTTTATTATAAAGATTCTTATTCGCTTAGTTTGTTTTAATTAAAATAAAATAAAACTATTCAACATTTATGGTCTTATTTATATAATATTACATCTTACTATCTAATTAATTTATATCTTTTAAACGTTTACGGTCATTTAACAACGTTTTGTGTTATAAAATTTATTAATTAAGCATATTTTTAATGAATCATACCATATTCGAATGAAACAGTCAAATAACAATAAATAATACGGTATTCAATCTGTGAATCAAACCGTTTATAAATTACATTTACGTAATATGGCTAAACAACCAGGATTTTATAGCACCAACTATTATGAAGCCACTTAGTTCCTTGCTGTTGGGTACGTATCTCATGAACGATGGAACAGAGGTTCGAGTCCTAGCGTTGACACCGCAATATTTTCTTCATTCTCCTCACAAAATGAAGAGTTTCCAGTGTCCTGCAATCACCAATTTGTGACCCTGGACAATTAGAATACTATATTATAACTCTCAGATAGATGGCAGCACCATAAAGCTGCCTAACGCAAAAAGATCTAGTATTTTAATATGGTTAAAAAATCATATAGTTTTGTATTCATGGTTTTTTAACATTACTAGTGGTAAAAGGTTTCACAACTGTAAAGGTAAAAAAAAATATTTTTTACCGTCAATTTCATGGTTAGTTGGACATGCAGACTGCTGCTGATTATTATAGCTTTGGAATAAAAATTCTAAAAATGTGAGGAATAGTTTTGATATAAAATATTTGCAATAAAATATTTAAAATTATGAAAAAAATAACGTTTCCGCTTTTGCTAGAAGCTTTGGTAAATATTTTAACTTTTAAATATTCAATATGACATTGCAAAATCTAAGACTTTTTAAGACTAATTTTTACAATAGTTTTATTGTTTATAATTTTAATTAAGATTCTTTAAAGTTACGAAAAGTTATTTATAAAATGCTTTAAATATATTTTCCCTTTGTTGAGTTCTAAATAAAAATTATCCTTAGTAGAATTAAAATTCTGTCGTCTAGAAGGAAACTCCTGTAATGAAAGTGATTTAAAATATAATAAATACCTTCTAAAATGGAAAACCTAATATAATATACCTAATATAATAGAAAACTTTTGCAAAAAATATATAATAACTAACTATGTATTTTCTTCGTAAAATTTTATTAGAGAAGGCGTTATTATATTTTATTTATGATGTGTGCTAAAATATATTAACCAATATGATTTCATCCAAAACTGTATTAAAATTCTATTAATGGGTAACTTAGATAGCATCTATTGAATAGGTTTGAAGAAAACTCTGAAAAGGTTCTTAGAATAAATTTTCAGATTATAATCTTTTTAGGAAAAACTGTATAGTAATTACATTATATTCTTATGAACCACATAGCTTTATAAAATTTTCATAAATTTGAATTAATCATTATAAAAAACCTTTTTAAACAAAAAGATGGAACTTTTGCAACAACGACAGTATTTTTAGAATGTACGTGTTTAATATATCCTCTGTAAAGCGTAAAGGAACTTTATGTTTTTCAAAATTCAGTAATTCATATTGAAATATGCTCCTAAATATGGAACAGAATATAAAAATTAGTTTTATGTCTAAAAGACCACTTAATAGGAATACAGATTTAAAATGACTTCCTTAACCTATTTACAACAATGTGGGATCCATTATAGATTCACTTCAACTTCTTTGTTCATGATTTTTACAAGTTGCTTTTCCTAATTTGTGTTAGTAACCACATTTTTTATTGTTCCTAATACCATTTCATTCCGAAAAATATTTTAAAATGTAGCTTTGTTTAGAAGAATTTGCTTTGTTTTTACGTGGTATCCATAATGGACCACATTTTCCAGTTCATGAGAATACCACTTGGGTAACATCATTTAGTTAACTTACTAAACAAACTATTATATTTAACTATGGGAATAAAGAAAAGAAAGAGAGAAAAAATTGGAAAAAAAGCTTTCAAAAAGGCGAGATGAAATATTATTAAAATTGCATTTATGAAAGAAAAGAAGAAAATAAACGAAAAGACATAATCTTGTCGTCAGCTCACACGATAATGTCTGCAAAATGGTGCTTCCTATTATTGTGCTATTGCATGTATGCAAAACAAAATATATCAATACAATAGTGTGAGAAGTACCATTTTTTTCCTTCTTTATATATTTAAGTAATAATATCTTATAATGAGGGTTATATATATATATATATATATATATATATATATATATATATATATATATATATATATATATATACAATATTATTGTGTATGGAACAACACTAAAAAAGCATCGTTATATTTAACACCTCTTTAAAATTTCTGTAAATTTTTACAACACTATGGTTCAATTCATAGATATTAAGGTAGAATCTGCACTTATTATTCTGAGCTCATAAGGATTTTAATTATATGAGCGAAATCAAAATAATGTTTAAATCTGCTCTAATATCCCCAAAAACACTATATTGCGTATTAAAAGCGTAAATTTAGCTTAGTTGTTATATAATGAAATCAAACATTTTACGGTGTCTGCACGCAATCACTAAAAGTCTTTTTTCTAACTGTCATTCCAATAAATTAAGAAAGAAAAACTTAATGGAAAGTTTAGTGAAAAAATTCAGTATGCGCGTTCCATTTTTTACTCAGAGTGCTTTATAGACATTTTCCCAATACAACTGTAGAAAAGAGTCGGTTGTATTTCGAATAGTACGCCTCGCCAACCATTATAAAGATGGATAGTCTTAATCTACTTCTAACCCTGTTCACTTTTAAACCACCGCTATATTGGTGCCAAGCTATTTCAAGTTCTTCTTTTAGCTAAAAGTTTGTGTATATTTTTTACTTGACTGAGCTCAAAGAGTTCTAAAAATGATATAAAATACGATTTATTCAACCGAATGAACCATTAAGATCAATATGTAGTTGAAGATTTACTTTTGAAGGCATAATGTGATTTTTTTAAACTGATTTGGCAATTTTCAATAATATTTTGAGGTACAGTTATATTAAAAGAGTTTTTTTCTATATTTTATGTTTATGAACTTACAAAATAAATATCGTTTCATATTAAAAATTTTAAAAAATATGTCATATATGAGATTAAAAGATATAAAAGACTAAGCTTTAAACACGGAGAAAAAGAATTTTGTCAAAACTACCGGATGGTTCTGGTAAAAAAGAAAATCATAATTTGGCTAATAAGAAAATGTATTGTATTTAAGCCATTCATATGGTTACGGTTTAATTAATATGGTTGTGGTCAACTGGAAATTCTGGTTTTCAAAATCATTGTTATTACTACCATTCATTTAAAAAAATAAAAAGCTGAAAATTAAATTTAATAGAATAAACGGATTTTATAACGATCTTTTAAGTGTCTTAAAATTAAAAATTTCACCACATTTAAAAAAGTTTAACACTATTTATATAGTATCAAAATCATTTCCAAAACTAAAATAATTTTCTAGTAATTGAAAAGTTAGCAAATAATATAGCATGATTAAGCATGATTAACATTATTCATAAATAAATAACTATTTCCTTTACTGTCAAAGATCAAGGAGATTTATCTTCTGTCAAATGTAGCATTTAAAACACTCCAGTGCCATCTTCCGAATAAAATTGGTTCTAAGCAATTGAATTCGACGATATATTTCGAATAAATAATTCTAAAGAGTTAACTTTACAAATTCTGGAGAATTTATTCGAAGAAAAAAATAATTTTTGTACTTTTGCGAAATTTCACTTTTATCTCAATTTACACTACAAAGTATACGTGAAAGAATATTTAATTCAAAATAAAAGAAAGTTATTTTAAAGGATGCTGCTCTAATTTTTTCATGCGATACTTAAATGCTTTTGCTTCTATGAAATTTCACCTAAGATTCTATGAAATGTCAACCAAAATTTTAAGAAATTTCACCAAATTCCTCATAAAAGTACCATGCATTGATAAGGAGTCTTAAATATTTCAATCACCTTTGAAAAACATAGAATATTTAAGATAGAATATTTCTATTACGATATATTTTCATTGCTCACGATATAATATTTCCATTGTTATTTAGAAAGATAAATTTAATACTCACTAAATAAAATAATAATTACATATCAGTTTCATTCTACTATACATTCATTTTCATAAGAAATCTCTTCTTTTAATAATATAATCCTCTTTAAATAGCTGAAATAGTTTAGAATTCATACGTAGCAAAAACTTCAATATAGAATACATAACTGAAAAGTAAATTTATCTGAAAAAAAAAAAAGAATTTATACCATGCTCTAAGGTATCATGATAAATTTACCACACCTTGCCTCATATTCCAAATTTTATCACATACTATAAAACCATATTATATTGTTAATTTTGGAAAATCATAACATTAGCGCTTTTGCAGGAAATATCAAACTTTTTTAGGTTCCTGTAGAGCCAGAAAATTTATTCTATAGAGCTATAGACCCAGAAATTTCACCTTATTCTGGTTACTTTGACGACAGTTTTTTTTCCAAAGTTGAATGTCTAACTCAATCAATAAGTGAGTATTTGCTGCCACTAAAATTTAGTTCGTAAATATCTTTTTTTTTAGAAATAATTTATTTTTTCAAATCCCAAGGCTCAAAGAAATGCATCTCCCGTCAAATTTTAAACTTAAAACACCCCAGTGCCATCTTCCGAATAAAATTGGTGCTAAGCAATTGAATCCAACAATATATTTCGAATAAATATTTCGACAGAATTAAGAATTTATTCGAAGAAAACAAGTTCTTTTAGTACTTCGGCGAGAATTTATTGATTACTTTAATTTACTTTACACTACAGGGTACACGTGAAAGAAATTTTAATTCAAAAGAAACTAAAATTATTTTAAAACATACATCCATAATTTTTTCATGTGATATTTAAATATGTCTTTGCTTCTATGAAATTTCACCCATGCGTTACGTGAAAGCACTATGCGTTCATAAGGGGTCTTAAATATTTCAATCACTTTTGCTAAACATGTCTTACGATAGAATATTTCCTTTGTTACCTTGAAAGATAAATTTAATAATCTGCAGTAAAATACAAAAAAATATCGACTTCATTCTACCATGGATTCATTTTTAAAAGAAAGCTTCTTTGAAATAATATATTCTTCTTTAAATGTCTGAACTAATTTAGAATTCAAATGGTAGCTTCATGAAATGAGAAGAAAACGCGAAGAAAGTTTAAACTTTTCATTCCTCTTTCTTCTTTTTCGTTTCTTTTTTTATCTCCAGCAAAAGAAATGCAAAAATAGATTGCGAACCAATTTACTTGCATTTGCTTTGTTTAAAAACTAAGTGCTCGCATTTTTGTTTGCAGCAAGACACTGAATTTGTAAGCCTTTTATCGTTTTAAATGAACTGCTTTGTTTTAGTGTAGTTACTCTAACGCTTGTATTGCATTCATATTAAATGTAATTTCTTTTATCATGTCTAACCCTCATTTCCTTGTCTTTTACAAAGTTGTATCTTTCTTTTGAAGCAAAAAAAATTAACACTTTCCAGGAATCCTTTGATTATTTTTTCGAATACTACCCACACCATTGTTTTTACCCAAAAACACTTTTCATCGTTGAACGAAGGAAAAAAACAACAAAAATTAGAAAATAAAAATAAGGAAAGTACTTCATTTTAATGTTAGGTCTCATAATCTTTTTTAACACACAATGTGCAATTTCGTTCTTTAAGTTTCTGGTTTTTGTAACTTTCCTTATTCGCTTGTACTTCCTTTAATTACTTTATTTTAACAATTTTCGAAAGGAAACGTTATTTTTCATTTTCTCGGTCGTAAAAATAACAAGAGTTTTTTTTTAGTTTTTTTTTTAGTTTTCCTTTCAAAAGGGTTTATTTCATATTGTGTGGAAATAAGAGTCATTTTTTATTAAAGAATTTTAAAGATGACACTGAAGTAAATAAAAAAAGCTGTTTTCAAAACAAATCTGTAACTTTAATGTAAGGTGAAATGCATTAGTTTGCTGTCCTTGAAGTTCTTAACTTCATACAGAGTTCTTAATGTCTGTGGACGGTGAGGAGTTTGGAGCGTGATCATTTTAACTAAAATTAGAAAAGACGAAATTGAGCTTTATATTTTCTTTAAGAGAAAAAATACGTGTCGAGTGCTTCTAAACTTTTTTTGAATGTTTTAATTCTTCAAAACAAGATCACATTTTGGACTTTATTTCTTGATAATCATTGACAGATTTTTTTTCATGATTAAAACATGTAAAAGTTTTCAAAAAATTAAATTACGTAAAAGTGTATTGAATTTATTTTTCCATTCTTACTAAGTTATTTTTTTTTATTTATAGAAACTATCAATGCTAGCACGAAACTTTTGAAGAGTGCTTGACTTATTAATCGTTTATTTTATCAAATAAAACTACTTTTTTTTCATTACCACTACCAATGGTAGAAAAGAAGTTTAAAGAATGATTGACTTGATAATTGGATTTTTCGTATAAAACTAATTCTTCTCTTCCATTGAAACTATCAATGTTAAGAAGGAGATTTTAAAGTATGTTTGACCTGATAATAGGAAATTATCGTACAAAACTAATTTTTTGTTCATTGTATCAATCACTGCTAATAATGAAATTTTGAAAAATTTTTGACTTGATATTTGAAATTATCAATTATTTTCCAAATTTGAAAATATATGTTTGATTTATTCAAACTATCTATGTAGACGTTGTCAAAGTTACAAATGAAGTTTGGAAGAATATTTGATCTAATAATTGATTTTCATGAAATAAAACTATTTTTTTTAAAATTCATTATAGCTATCAGTACTAGAAAGGAAATTTTAAAGAATGTTTGAATTGATAATCGTATTTTTTCGTACAATTGTAACTTTTTGTTCATTGAAACTGTACTGTTAAAAGTTTCGAGACACGTTGCACAAGAATTTGGTATTTATTTGCTGGCTACATAAAATGGAGCTCAATGTTACCATATTTTGGTATTTCATTAGCTCCAAATACCAATAAAAGGTAGCACCAAATATGGGTGTTTTGAAGAAGCAAAACACCTATTTTCATTTTTGTTTCTTTTCTTTTTATAAAAGTAGAAGAAGGTTTCATCGTTTTTTGATATTTTTAAAGGGCTTAAATGCAGACTAAGGTTGTTATTTAGTATAGCAAAACCATTTACCGGAATTAGGTTAATTTATGACATACCTCTAACCATTTTGTATCCCCAAACAAATTTATCAAAGCAATATTAGAGAAATGAACGTAAATTAGTGTAAAAAAATACTGACCTACCTAAATAAGTTGAAACTTGAAAAACATGCATTAGTCGTCCTCTATATACTGAGACTGTCAGGAAAAAATGGCGTCGTAAACAAATGTCGCTCACTTTACAGTCACGGCTAAAGTTTTGTGTCTTTTACCAAATTTTGGTGCTGTCAGTAGCCCAATGAAAGCATTTTTCGATCACACCTCACAATTTATGCGCAACTGAAATAAAATTATATTTCACTTCACTAAACTTTAGGATAGTAGGAAACTTTGCACCAAATACAGTGCGTTTTTATAGTTTTCTTTTATATTTTTTACAGTGTGTCAATCTTGAGAGGAAAAAAATTTGAAGAATGTTTGACCTGGTTAATGGATTTTGTCGTTCAAAACTATTCTTCTTAATTTCATTGATACTATCACTGCTATTAAGGAAATTTTAAAGAATGTTTGACCTGATAAAATGACCTCATAATATATATATATATATATATATATATATATATATATATATATATATATATATATATATATATATATATATATATATATATATATATATATATATATATATATATATATATATATATATATATATATATATATATATATATATATATATATCTGTATGTGTGATATTTCGTTATTTATCCGAAAATCACAGTTTATAGTATATAACTTAAATATTTAGGTAAATCATAAAAACTGTAATAAAACAACATTTTTCGAAAATTAGATAATTTTTTTTTAATTTTATTTAAAGAATTTAATTTTAATAAATTCAATTTTATTATTTTATTTAATGAATTTCAAAAATAAATTTTAAGGCCTAAGAATATTTACATTTCCTTATGTTACATAACTCAAAATTACAAGATTTAAATTTAAACAAAATCAGGACTTTATGCGCTATAGCTTATATAACGCATAAAGTTTTTCAAATTATACTTTAATTTAATTTTTTTTTGTTTTTAAAGAACTCAACCTACATCAGATTTTAGATTTTTTTTATTTAAAATTGAGTACATAAAATGTTTTGTGAATAATTTTTATTAAAATAAATCTTGAGAAAATTGTACATTTATTTAAGATTGCACTTAACAGTTACAACATTTGCTTTTTCAAAAAGATAATGGCTTTTAACAAAATAATTTAGTTGTTAACATTTATCCATTTATCTAGGAAAAAAACAAGACCCACCAAAGTGCCCAACAAAATATATTTTCATTAAATTTGTTATTTAATTTTTAATCCATTAAATATTGCTGTATTTTTAAATTAATCCATAATGTTTAATCAATTTAATACATCTACTACCACTATCTTTATTACTATAAAATGTGATTTCTGCAGGTATAAGGTTAAAGAAGCAAATATTGTAGATTACATAATATAAAATCAAGTAAGAACAACAATCTTAAATGATCTGGATGCTGAGCTCCTAACTAATATTTTTCTCATAAATTTCATGCCATTAAAAAAAAACATTTTTTTATATAAAATATTCATAAAATTGATTTATTTAAAAAAGTCATAAATAGATTATATAAATCTTTAAGATAATAGCTTTACTCTTACTTTTTATATATTTTTTCTATGCATTAAATAAATGATGCCGTAAATTTATTTTTAAATGTTTTGTTTAATTGAAGAGTTAATTTAAAGCAAACTTAGGCTTTCATTTTCACAGATATTTTCAATTTCGGAGCAACAAATCATTTTTAGAATGAAATTGAATTAAATTTTCATCACTGTTAAAGTAAAAAATATTTTTCACTAAAACAAAAACATAAGGGAATCAATTTTTTTATACGAAAAAAAAACATTATGTATGTGAGCATATATTTTGAGTATAACTCATTTTTTAATGATGATGTTTTTCAATATTGTTCAGCATTTTATGCAATATTGTTGGTTTTATGTGTGCAATAAAATATCTTTCGGTAGAATAAAATTTAAAAATAGTTTCGCACTCAAACGGCATTAGTTATTTTATGTATTTTGACTCCTTTTATATATTTATATCTCTCCCTTTATTTATTTTAAATACTCTTTAAATCTTAAATATTTTATTTTAATAATTATTAAAATTTTGTATCTAAATATCTTTAAACCCCTATAACAAAGAAAATAGTGCAATTCCAACTAGCTTGTAACTTATTCTTAATAGTTAGTATATAATTTTGTTTCTACTTTTTATTTTTTTAGTTATAAAGTAATGTCATCAATACAAAAAGTTCTATGAAATTAAAGAAATGCATAATCGACAAGGAAAATAATTAAAAAAGAAGCCACAATATTAAATTGAGAGTAAACTTGAAAACTACACTTACTACTAAAAAATACAATTGCGCTGAATGTAGTGTATTATTTTATAAAGAAATGATATCTCAGTTAAAAGAGGAAAATAGATTAAAATCATTATATGACTTTAGGCTAAACAAACTCAATATGCAAAGGAATGAAAGATAGGCATTGATAATCTAAATATATTTCTTTTTCATAAAATAAAAAGGATTTAAATGTATAATATCCTCGAATAAATCTATATCGATTATAAATTTTTCTAGAATAAAACTAATATTATGCCAGAAAGTTCCCCATACCCTATTTAATAAAAATAACGTTGACCGTAATCCCCTGTCAGTTTAAAAAAACGTTCCTTTATAATCTCCTTTCTTTTCCATCCTAGTCTCATAGATATTTTATTTTTATTAATTATTGAAATTTTATGTCTTACATTTTCTTTAAAATCCTATAACAAAGAAAATAGTGCAATTCCAACTTGTTTCTATCTTAACGTTAATAGATAGTGTATAACGTTGTTTCCACTTTTTAATTTTTTTAGAATAAAGCAATATCGTCACTGCAAAAATGTCTTTAAAAAATACATATTAGATTAAGAAAATAACTAAAAAATGATTCATAATATTACATTGAGGGTGAGCTTGAAAACTACACTTAGTACTTGAAAATGCACTTGCACTAAATGTAATGTATTATTTTATAAAGTAATAAAATCTCAGTTAAAAGAGGAAAATAAATTAAAATCATTATAAGACTTTAGGGTTAACAAACTCAATAAGCAATGACATGAAAGATAGGTATTGCTAATTTAAATATATTTTTCTTGATAAAAAGATTTAATTGTATAATATTCTCGAATAATCAATTTTTCTAGTATAAAACTAGCATGATACCAGAAAGTTGCATACTCTAATAAAAAAACTCTTTCATATAATCCCCTTTCTCTTTTTCATTCTTGACTCATAGATATTTAATATTAATTAATTAATTATTAAAATTTTATATCTTACATTTTCTTTAAAACTCTATAACAAAGAAAATAATGTAATTCCCTTTAGTTTCTTACTTATACTTATTTGATGGTTTATAACTCTGTCTGTCCTTTTTAATTTGTTTGTAGTTAAGAAGCAATATCGTCATTACAAAAAGGTATTTAAAATTGAAAGAAATACTTATTAGATTAAGAAAATAATTAAAAAAATAAATCATAATCTTAAATTGAGAGTAAAGATGAAAGCTAAACATATTACAACATTACTTGAAAATGCACTCTCACTACCAAAAGTATTATTTTATAAAATAATGAAATTTCATTTATGAAAAGAAAATATAATAAAATTAATATAAAACTAACGGACCAAAAACCTTAATAAGCTATGGCGTACAAGAAAAGTATTGCTAATATAAATATATTTTCTTGATTTCATTAAATAAAAAGGTTTGAATGTATTATGTGCTCGAGTAAGTACATGTGATAATCGATTTTTTTTAATAGAAACTAGAATTATTAGAGAAAGTTTCATACCTTACTTAATAAAAATATCTTTGATTATAATCCCCTTGCCCTGCGAACTTTAAAAATAACTTTTTCATATAATCTCCTTTCTTTTTCATACTGGATCATGTATTTCATCCTAGAATCATAGATATTTCAATTTAATTATTTAGTGATATTTTATATATTAAATTTTCTTTAAATATAGGGGAGAGTCGAGTAGCCCCTCCCACTTAAGGAGTATTGCTTATATTTCTGTATAATACTGAGTAATAATCAATATTTTCGAATGTTTCTATTGTTTTATCATCTAACTAAATAATGCAAAAAGAATAAACCAAAAAAAAAATAGTTTAACTTAAAAAAATAGAAATTTAAAAAATTTGACTACTGTATTCAACATATTTTCAAAACTATTGTTTACCATGTTACCAGCTGCATAAATACTTGAAACTTTGAAAAAAAAAATTTTAATATAACAATTAATGTCCGATGGCCCATAGACTTGAAAAAATATTCTATACAAATGAAATTGATAGTAGGCGGGGGTACCCTACACTCCCCTAACAAAGAAAATAGTGCAATTCAAACTAGTTCCAAACTGATACTTAACCCCTTTGAAGGCCGTGGTAAGTATACTTACCACCACGTTTTACCACTTTCAATTTAGGTTTTCATTTCTCAATAACTTCACTTTCTTGAAGTGAGTTTGAATAAAATTAGTAACCATTTGTCACTATTAAAAAATGTATAAAAGTTTTAAATACATAATTCCTTTTGAAGTTTGTAGCATTTAAGGAATTTATTTTGTGAATAAAGAAAAATAAAAGTCAGTAAGCTCCTAATAGGTCATGTATAGGTATATTTACCACCAAAAAAATGGTGTTTTTATAAACTAAATGAGCTTTTTTATATCATTAACTGTTCTTTAAACAATTTCAATTCCAAAAATACTTTAATTTACCTTTACTAGAAATAAAGGGCCCGTTAAAGGGTTAATAAATAATCTATAACTTCTTGCTCCTTTGTTTTATTAAATACGTTTCCAGTTATCAGTCAATACCATCAATGCAAAAGCATATTGGACTCAGAAAACAAAACAAAAAATTTTTTATAATATTAAACTGAGAATAAGCTTGAAAACTACACATATAAGATTACTTTAAAATACACTTACACTAGCAAATGTAATATATTATTTAATAAATTTATAAAATGAAAATACATAAAAATTATTATAAAACTTCAGGGCTTAAAAACTGAGGCACGAAAGAGAAGAACTGGTAATCTAAATATATTTTCATGTTTTTATAAACCAAAAAGATTTGAATGTATAAGGTTATCGAATAAGTACATAGTGATAATCGATTTTTCTAGAATAAAACTAGCATTCTGTCAGAAAGTTTCATACCCTATTTAATAAAAATATCTTTGACCATAATCCGTCTGCGCTGTGAATTTTAAAAAAACTTTTTCATATAATCTCCTTTCTTTTTCATCCCAGACTCATAGATTTCGACTTACTCAATTCCCCATCTCCACTCATTTCATCTTTGCAGGCCTTATTTAACTCAACTCCGTCCTTTTCACCTCGTTTTCCTTAACTCACCCTTTCCTTTTACCTGTGCTACATAATTTCAGCCCCACTACGCAAAGCTCTAGGATCAGCAGTTCTATGAAATAGAAAGTATCGTTCCTAAGACTCAGCAACAAATAATCTCATTATTATTATTCGATCAATGAAAGCATCCGTTTTCTCCCTCTTATCGGTTTATTGGCTTTTCTCTGTATATACTCCAATGCGAATTGATGGTTACCTTCGAGATGGAGGAAAATGCGTTAGAACCCAGTATCGAGTATAGCATAAGTGAAGCTATGTCCGGAAAACGCCACTAAAGAGCTACTTTGGATACTAGCAAAGACCGGTCTTTTATTTCCCAAGGCCTTAATACGTTTGCAGATTTATGGGACACGCTCATAACTACGTATGAATCATATTCACGAATTTGTACGCCGTTTTCAAGACGTTATTTAAAATTTATGCCTTGAGTTGCCAATTTATGCAGCTTTCTATTTAGAGATCGAAATCAAGGTTAGATTATGAAAGGGATAGCGTGATAGGTTCGTGATTAATGAAGTTTTCAGATAAGCTTGTGTTTTAATATTAGCAGACTATTTATGACCTTTTAAACGTCTTCTTTATTTATCGCGAGTTTGTTTTGGACTAACTGAGGTATACCATTAAGAATACTAAACTGATTATTTTATTGCCTCTTATAACTCAAGCAAATGAATTCGAATGAATACTTGTAATATGCTTTGAATGGAGTATACCTAAAACAGGTAAAAATGTCTAAAATAAATTGTCTCTTGATAGTTATTAATAAAAATCCCTTGTTTATAAAGAAAAATTAGATCAATAAGAGGTAGATTTATTAAAAGACGAATCCATTGAGAGTTTACAAGATTTCTAGCTAATTGTCAACTGTCATATGCATCTTACGAGGGAGTGACCAAAAATAAGCTCTCCCTGACCATTGCTAACAGAAGGCAGTATGAAATGAAAAGAAAAATGTAATGAGATATAAATGACAAGACGTAACATATTATTCAACAAAAATGGGATAGATCCTTTAAATATTTCGGTTTAATAATTCATTTACATGACAAGCTTTAATGTTGCATCAGAACAATCTCATGCTCATTGGACGTGAGCCTCGTTCTTGCTCAAAAAACAATTTTATATCGAGATTGAATTTGCCTTTACAAAACAAAGCTAGAAAATCTGCTGAAATCGAGGATGAATCATCATTCGCAAATCAGCAGCAGAAGGAGTTTCTAAATCGAGTATAAATTCTCTTTCTAAAGGTTCATTTTAGATTTATCAATATCACCGAAACAATCTTTATTTTCGTGCCCTTACAAAAGAAATGAGGTGCTTTTTAGGTTGTTGTAGGTTGCAAAAATGTAAAAAATTACATCTGAGGTAGAAAATGAGGTCATGTTTTGCACAAAAAGTAATCTCATCATTAGAAAACATAATCCGCGCACCTCAAAAGCAATCTCCTTAAACTGGTTGCTCTGAAGTATGTAGATTTCTATCAACCTCAAAACAACCCCAAGTGTGAATAAAACAGCATCATGCACCTTCATTATACACCTTGGGAGGTTGATCTCTTAAGGTTGTTTTTGAAATCAACTTCAAATAAACCTCAGATCAACCTTGACACCTCAAAACAAACTTATATTATTCTAATAATTCTTTAAATTTTGTAAGGGTAACTACTGTTAAGAACCACTATTTCAAGTTTAATAGAAGGCTTCCACCTCTTTATAACCTCAAATTTAACCTCCCTAAGCTGGTTGCTCCAAAGTAGATTTCCATCAACCTCAGAACAAGTTCAATTGTAAAGAATACAACGTCATGCACCTTGATTATACACATTGGGAGGTTTATCTCCTAAGGTAGTTTTTGAATTCAACTTCAAATAAACCTCAAATCAATAGAGACTCCTTAAAATTACCTCAAATAAGCCTCGAAAATACCTTAAATGCTTTAAGTGCAGACTTTTATATACTTTCTTTAACACTTTAACGGTTAAGGTTGACCTGATCATTAGATTTTTAACACAAACAAATTGTTGCATTTTAGAACCTGAACGACGTTAGAACGAAAAAAGGCAAAAACAAGGTTTGCTTTAAGAACTAAAAAAACAATAAGTTGTTTTTTTGTAAAGTTTTTTTTTACCGGCTTTTGTCTATCTTTAAGGAAACAAGTTTAGCATACAAATATTTCTATTAAGCTCAAAAAATATTAATTAAAAAAATATTAAGTAATCAAGCTTTCGATGCCAGTCAAATGAAAATGAAAATACAACATTTGCCGTAAAGTTGCCTGCTAACTGGTTTTAGTTTTATAACCTTTTTAAAATCACATATGAATAGGTAAAAAATTATTTTATCATTTTTACTATAAATTGCACAAAATGGCACGTTGAAAACAATTTAAGAATATTAATCACTTGCATAAATAAATTATCATTTTAAAAATTGCAACTAGACAGTTAAAAAAGGCAAATTTCGCCATGATGTGAAAGCTTTCATTCATTTTAGCTGAATCCAAAGTAAATATTGAATTTTCTGGGTAAAACTTTATGAGCGAAAAAATAGATATTAATATGACTAATCTTTATACATTCGGACTTATATGTTTGTTTTAAACGAAATAAATATTTTCTGAAATGTACGTTTTTACAATGTTTTCAAACTAATGTTTGGAACATTATATCACTCGCTAGATAATAAATCCTAATCTATATCCGCATGTTAGAAATATTGCATCGTAATTTGAATTTATTGCCTAAAACTGTAACCATCTCATTCTACGTTTTCTCTTTCTTTATGTTTCAGTTTATTCGTGAAAAATGATAAGAGTTTGTTTTAGTGATCCGTTTCCGTGAAATTAGCTGTAAAAATATTACTTCCTGAAAATTAAGTGCAATTCACCACGCAAAGTAGAAAACTTAATTATGGTAAAGTAAAAAATTACCACATTAATAAAAATACCTTCCCTAATTTGCGTAATCAAATTATTATTCTTTAGAGTTATTCTTAATATCTCCCTTAAGAATTTCAGGAAAATTGCTCGTATTTGTATTAACCCTTTAATGACAACTAAAGTATCGTGTAGTCTTTTAAAAATAAACTCAATTTTATTTATTTTTCTTTTCAAAAATGCGTGCTAGTTTAGTTTTGGTGGAGTGCTATCCCAGTGCTTAAAAATTTAATATCTGATGATTGCTGTTTAAACCAAAAGTAGTCAGATGTTGTCTTTTAAACGTTTAACAAAGTTGTATTGAATGACTGCATAAAGTTTAACTACAATAGAACAATAGAAAACGCAGTGAAATTGTCCTTAATAAAGTTATATTCCTTATTAAAAATAATGTTGAAGTTTATGAAATAATTAAAAAATTTAATTAAATTAAATGCTTCAAATTTAATTAAATTAAGACTAAAAACATATTTTTGATTGTATTTGAGAATATGAAAACTTCATTTGCTTCGTATACTTATAAAGATGCAAGTGCTCAAAAATAGGAGCCATCGCTACGTGAATGAGTGGCACAAAAAAGATTTGATGCGGAAAACTCAAACTTAGCAATGCAAAATAAAATAAGAAAACCGCAGCAGCCATGGATGAAATAGAAATTATAAAGTAGCAAACAATAGCTGAAAAGTAACATATGCTAATAATGTTTTCTGTCTCAAATCTCTTTTGCTTCCTTTCTTTTGATTCATTTCTAGTGAGTCTTAAGAATGAATGCCTATTTTTGTAGCGCTCAGAACATGTCAACTTTCACAGCCTTCATAAGTTTTGTAGCAAATGGAGTTTTTCTATCATCAAATATTTCTGTTTAACTGGCTTCTTGGCATTATTCCTTTAATACATGCTTAAAATAGCAAGCTTACTTATGTACAATTTAAATAACTGCACATAAATCTAGCTCTGCATTTCAAAGCAGATTTTGTATTTTAAACGTAAAAGTAGAATAAGTTTTTAATTGCTACAGCCACTGGGATAATCCTACTTGTTTGTGAGAAAACTAACCAAAAAAATAAAAACACCAAGGCAACAATTTGTTTTTACATCACACTTAATTTAACATTTTTTACTTTTTAAACAAAATATAATCTCTAACTATATTTACCTTTCATTATGAGCGGAGGAAAAAAAATTCTTATCTTCATATATCACTGCTAACTCCAAAATACTTGTGATAGCTTTCTTTTTTTGTCCGTTTTTTGTATATTTACTCAGAACTTACCTTCTAATTATAAACTCCAAAGGAGTTACTTAAAACGTTTTTTTTCTACCTTAACATTACATCTGAGTCAGATGAATTTTTTTTCTTATTTTCTTTTAGGCAAAAGAAAGAATACGTACATGCTTTAACGTGTATTCCAAACTAATTAATTAGCATAAAAAGTTACTAATGAGTGAATCCGGCCCAAATCGCTCTTTATGTGCCGGAGCCACCATTTAAAAAAAGGCTATCAACAGAAGAAAAAAAAACTTTTCTTTCTTTGCATCCAAATAATCTATTTAAGAAAATCTTAATTCACTTATTATTTGTCGCCGACTTCAAAGAACTTATGTTATATTTATTATTTAAAGTTCGTTTTATTTGCAGCAATGCTTTATCCTAATGCTTTAGAAGATACTGTCTTTGTGAGCTAAAATCGAAATTATAGTGGAGTTTAGAAATTAGATCAGACAATTGAAAGTGGTTTTTAAAATTCCTAGTTGTTTCTATGAATAACAATATGGGTTTTAAGTGTTAGTGAAATTAGTCTTTTAAATAAGATTCATTTCTTTATGTCACTCGTAATCTTGGGATTTAAGAAGAAGCTATTATATTGGATTGTGAGTTAAATCGAGGCAGAAAATTCGGAGCTAGATTGAAAGAAATATATGAGTACATTCAAGTAAATTTCTTATTTAGCTGGCCCGGTTTTTTATGTCGCAATAAACTAAATATATTAAATAAAAGTAGTCTAAAGCAAGGCTGATAGAATTTAACTGAAAACAAAAAGTATGGTTCATTTCTTTATGTCACTTGTCAACTTAGGTTTTAAGAAAAAGCTGTTATATTTCATAGTGAATTAAGTGGAGGCTGTGAATTTGAAATTGGATTGAAAGAAATATAGGAGTATATCAATATTTTTTGAGCTGGTTGGATTTTTCACTTCATGTTTAACGAATATAAATAGATGCAATCTAAAATAAAATAGATAAAAATACACATTAAGTCTGTCCAAAAATACCTGAATAACGAAATATTTACCGTGTATTTGTCTTTATGGGAACGCTGAAGAGCTCGATAGTTTTCACTTGAAAAGCTTTAGTAATAGCTTTTGGAAGAATTAGCAATACAATATGGTTTTTGTAAATAATTGTGGTAAAATTTGATAATTCCCTCATGGTGATACATTGGAGAAGGCCATAAAACTATCATTTATCCATTTAAATATTGTAACAATCTACTATTCGTGAGGTTTCTGCATAATTGCATGCATTTAATTAAAGAGTTATATTCCAGTTATAAAAATAAAACATTTCACTATTACGTAAATGTATTTAAAATATAATTTTAATGCTTATTTAGCAAAAAGATATTACTTTTTTAATTACATTTTTAAATTTGGATTCAATTTTATCAGTTTATCTTGGTTGACAAATTAATATTAAAAGTCACCTGAGAGGCATTAATTAAATTCCAGAGTTTCTCATCTTAAAATCGCTCTAAAAATATACAAATGCTATCAATACTTTGAATTTAAAAATCTCTGAAAACGAGTTGAAATGGAAAATCTCCTAAAATTAGAATTTTGCGAGAATTAATTTTAGTTAACAAATATACTGAGGAGAAAAAATTGTTAAGTAATTAAATATTTTACAAAATTAATCTAATTTCGTGAAGAGATATACTAAAAGTTATGTGTTTTTAGTTTATCCAATTTTTTGTTATCGAAATTTCAATCAGTTCAGTTCAAGTTTTTTTAATTGTGGTAATTAATTTTGAGACATATTTTGATCATTTTATGCATTTGTGACAGTTGATATGTAATTTTGCTTTTAGAGAAATATATATTTGTATACGAGTTTTGCCTTACTAGACCTCTTAGGACGACAAAAGGACTTTAATTTTTTTTTATAAATTTTAGAGGGATTAGTTTAAAATTTTTAGTATTAGTTAAAAACAACTTAAATACAAAATATCAAAAACAGTTTGGAAAATTTTAAAAAATTACGAAATATGTATATTATTTTTTATATTATTCCTCGTTTCTAAAATTTTATTAAGATAACATAATTCTTATAAAATATTATACATTAGGTAATATAAAAAAAAATGATGGGAGTACTTTTTCTATTTTTTACTATAGAAACAAATAACAGTAAAAAAACAGTCAAGAATCATCACTTTCGGAATAGATCGTTAATAAAAGATCATATGAAAATTTAATACAACTTAATATATTTAAAAAAAAATTCCAGCTAAGTGTCAATAATAACATTTACAAGTACATAGTACATAGTAATAGTATATAATATAGCCATAATTTGTATATATATATATACACACAGAGAGAGAGAGAGAATAAGTAAAATTGGAAGAAAAAAAACTTGTCTATTACATTACGATTTATACATTAGTTCAAATAAGCTAATACATTACATGAAACAGCAGAATATTATTCAAGTTTATATAGAATTACAGGTTATTATTCAATTATTATAGCGAAGTAGAACATTATATTCCGTTTCCAAACACTCGATTTCAAATAATTTGTTTACTTTACGAAAGAATGCTGGTGCAGTCTAATGGAAATGTATATTGTTTTGTGATATTTTATTGACATGTTTAGATACGAATATTCACTTGGATAATGGTTTCCACTGTCTAGGTTTGAATTTAATTTCATAGGATTACGCTTTCGACAGTATCAAATTATTATTTGTTTTTATTACCCAAACGCTTAACTTTAAAATCAATCTATACTAAAACTGCTACAAATGTAAAATTTAACTCAAGTTTATCAAGTCAACAAGAAATAATAACTTTAATTGCTCACCATTTATTTCTCAAAAATTTTAAATGAGATGATTGTTCTGCTTATTAAAAATAAAAAAAATATTATAGTGATAAAAGGAACTAAACTGTTTGATTTTTTATTTTAAAATTACGGTATAAGAACCGGTAACAGTATTTACACCCAAGTAACAAAAAGGTTTACGGTTATGAATTATTTTTTTTTTTTTTTTTTGCCTTTGCGGTTTAGAGAAGCTTATAACTGGCGTGGATAATCAACTTTGAATTCAAAATTATACCATTTTGCTACTGTTTGCGTCTAGCATGGTAAAATGAAATTTGAATGGCCCTTGGAGTTAGGTTATGATAGGCTTTTCGTTAGGCAATGATCACTGGAGTTAGGTTGCAGTTGAGTTGTGTTTCGCCAAATGAATCATGGTCACTTAATTATTAGATCTAGTTGCGTCATCTATAGAGAGAAATTCAGAAATCTATAGTGAAAACCCTTTGATATTAAGTAGTTTCGTAGTGCTACCATCTATGCGTCAAAGAGGGCTTCATATTCTAATAGTCCAAGATACTTGATTGAGGAGTGTTGGATACTTTAAACTCTTCATTTGTTGACAGAATTAAATATATATTGTTTAGGCAACCCTGGAAGATGATCAGCTGCCATTAGATTGACATGTTTGCCCTCTCAGCTATAGTGCGTTCAAAGGAACTTAGAAACAAGAAAACAAGAAACTCAGCGGCGTCATAATTGGCGCTGATATAATTCTGGTTGTTTAGTCATATTAGAAGGAAAGCAGTCAAAACACGATTTTCCTCACAATTAACTGCTTGAATACCATCTTCTTCCTTACGATTATGTTACTGTTTTGGTGGAATATGGCAGAAACATGGCAATATATATATATATATATATATATATATATATATATATATATATATATATATATATATATATATATATATATATATATATATATATATATATATATATATATATATATATATATATATATATATATATATATATATATATATATATATATATATATATATATATATATATATATGTATATATATATATTTATATATATATATATATAATGTGAAATATTTACACGTTAATTTTCACCATTTGAAATACACGGGATTCATAAAATATTTCAGATTATCTTTCATCATGATAACATCATAAAATGTCATTCTGATCTTCCTGACATCCAAATCTATCGAAACGGAGAGAACATCAATAACTGTAGTAACATCAATAATAATTCCTTTTAAAGATCATACATTATTTATTACGTATTTGGCATGTGCGTCATGGAATATATTTAATTTCATTTCATTTAAAAAATATAGATGTTTATTCCAATATGTTCTTGATAATCCTACAGCTAGATTTCAACATAAATTGCCATTCTGATCTTTGTAGTATTAGGCTCAATCGAAACATACAGATACATTTGTAATTGCGTCAATAGTAAAAAAAAATCAATGGAAATAATAAAAAAATATTTTTTTCAAACAAAAAACACAAATTGTAATTGATAATTAAGTATTACTTACAATTTAGAATAAGAAAATATGACTTCCTCTATATAGCAAGAAAGATTCATTATCTCCATTTAAGAGACTGAATAAGAATAAAGCAAGATTGATATACATAAATAAAACTAATCTACATATATTCCTTATTATTTTTTAACTGGCATTACCATTGTAGCTCTTAACATGAACTAGATGTATCGATGAATAGATCTACGAAAAAAATATATTTGATGAGAAAACAACGTTAATTTACCATTTGAAATATATACACGTTATTTCTAAAATATGCCTGATTATCTTTCATCATGATTACAACATAAATTGCCATTCTGATCTTCGTAATATCCAGCTCCATCGAAACAGAGAGAAATATTTGTAATAACATCAATAGTAATTCCTTTTATAGATCATACATTCTTTGGGTTCAAACTATTCATCCATCGAGTCTTTTTCCAAGTGACTTGTTTATTTATGATTCTTTTCTGTAGTTGAGTGAGCTAGGGCTATCGATATTACACTACTCTTCACTCCAATGCTTCTGGCATCTTTGTAGATAAATCAAACAACCTAGTCCCAACCATACCATCTACTTTTTCTATTATTCGTCACACAGATCTGCTTGCTGATTTTATGTTTTCCTTCCAGTGTTTTTTTTCCGACATACATTTCTACTTTTCTAGTCATTTTTATGGCTTTTATCTGTTTTTGTAGTGGATTAACTGCACTTAGAGTAGTGGACGAGTTCATTCATTGAAGATATAGATTTATTAAATCAAATTTAACTTGTAACTAATCGATGTGTGAATATATTTATCAATAAATGATTCATTTTTTTTCTGTAAAAATTATAATTATTTAATAACAGGTTTTCCAGTTACGGAAATAAGTATAAAATATTTAATAATTAAATTAAAGCAATACTATTTAATATTGCTGCGTCAAGAGCTTTAAAAGGAGGGATTAATAACAACTATGCTAATTAATTAAATCAATTAATGCAGACGATGTTTTAAAATTACGAAATCAGATTCAAATTTCTGACCCCCAAAATCTAAGTAACCGAAATCTGATAAATACGGCCCACATTCTTTGGATCCCTTAATTTTCATTTTTCTTTATTATTTTTGTGACTTTTATCAGTATTTGTAGTGGATTAACTGCACTTAGAGTAGTGGATGAGTTCATTCATTGAAGATACAGATTTATTAAATCAAATTTAACTTGTAACTATTCGATGTGTGAATATAATTATAATTATGTGATTCATTTTTTTTCTGTAAAAATTAATTATTTAATAATAGGTTTTCCAGTTACGGAAATAAGTATGAAATACTTAATAATTAAATTAAAGCAATACTATTTAATATTGCTGCGTCAAGAGCTTTAAACGGAGAGGTTAATAACAACTATACTAATTAATTAAATCAATTAATGCAGACGATATTTTAAAATTACGAAATCAGAATCGAATTTCTGACCCCCAAAATCAAGGTAACCGAAATCTGATAAATACGGCCCACATTCTTTGGATCCCTTAATTTTAATTTTTCTTTATTATTTTTGTCGCTTTTATCTGTATTTGTAGTGGATTAACTGCACTTAGAGTAGTGAACGAGTTCATTCAATGAAGATACATATTTATTAAATCAAATTCAATTTATAACTATTCGATGCGTGAATATAGTTATAAATATATGATTCATCATTTTCTGTAAAAAATTATAAACTATTTAATAATACGTTACAAAATTAACGAAATAAGTGCAAAAAATTTGTTTTTAAATTAAAGCAATAAAATATCCATAAGTTTCTGCGTCAAAAGTTTTGAAACGAGAACACTGAACGAAAACATGCTACAATACATAGTGCACAAAAAATCGGATCACATTGAATAACTTTTGATCTATTGATCCGATCTTCACGTTTTAGGACTCAATTTTAATGTTTCGAGGGGATGACTTCAAATATGCAAATTAATTTAATTCATTTATTATTTTACGATAGTTTAAAGTTACGAAATAAGAATTTCGAAACCAGAATCGAATTTCTGACCCTCAAATTACGGCCTCCATTCTTTGGTCTGGAGAGCGATCCATAAATTGAATCCCTTAATGTTAATTTTTCTTTTTGTATATTTCACTAAGTCTCAACAACATTTTATTCGAATTAAAAAAATTTTTCACACACTTATTAAACTAGTTTATCCATGCAAAAACTAAGTTTTATTAAATATTTATAATTTTTTTATTACTGCACGTATTAATGGCCGAAAAAATTTTGAACTGTAATGCGTAAAGTTTTGAGTTGAATATGGCAAAATTAAAAGTTTCAGTGAAATCTATCAAATAGTTTCGGAGAATTAGAATTTTAAAAATACATTTTTTTGTAAAAAATAATTTCGATTTTTTTACTTTCTCTACTTCTCTAGTTATTTTCTACTCCTCTAGTTATTTCTCTTTTCTACTTCTCTAGTTATTTTTAGAGCTTTTATCTCTGTTTATGGTGGATTAACAGCACTTAGTGTTTTGGGGGAGTTCATTCAATGAAGGAAGAAACATATTAAGTCAAATTTAATTACTAAGTAGTAGTAGATAATATATGCTTGAATATAATTACAAATATGACGAAATAAATGCAATTTCTTCTGCAAAATAATTTACAAAATAATAGATTATCAAAACTAGAAAATAATTTATATTAAATTAAAGGAAACTTACCTTATTCAGGACTGTTTGTATCCCGGAAAAGAGAAAAAAACTGATAGTAAAACCACTTTATACCTACTTTGTTTCAGGGAAAGTAAAATATATCTGACTGCCTACACTTATTAGTAGTAATTTTATAAATACAGGACTATATCTTACTCGGAATAAGTAATTAAAAGGTAGTAATTTTTTTAAATAAAAACAGTGAAGGCGTGTACTCAATCGTTTAAAAGTCTTGAAATAAAATAGATTTACTACCATTTTTTTCCGGGGTACAAACAGCCCTGCTCAATTCTGTTGCATCGAATGCTTTAAGTAGAATAAATGCATAGTAACATGCTAATATGCACAATGCGCAAAAAAACAAACTTAAATAACCTTTGACCTGATAGTCATATTTTGATCTAATACAATCTTAAAAGTTTAAGGTGTACACCTTAAATATATTATTAACAACTACAGATGATATTTTAAGTAAAACATATGTACGCAAAAACATATTTTTTCTGAATAAATATTTTTCTTTTCAATAGTTTCAAAAGTTTGACCTTCAAAAATCAGAAGTTTGTTTTGCACTCCAATGCATCTGACATATTTGCAGATAAATCAAACAAAGTAATACCAACTATACTATCTACTTTTTCTATCATTCGTCATACGGATTTACTTGTTGTTTTTCTGCTTTCCTTCCACTGTATTTCTCTTTTTTTAGTTATTTTTCTTTCTCGTACTTTCCCTGATATACTTTTTACTTTAATACTTTTTTTTGAAGAGGATCAACTACATTTAGTATTGCTGATAGGTTCATTCACTAAAAAAAATGTTTGATGAAATCTAATTGAATTTTCGAGCAATTAGATTAAATGCATATGAGTAAAATTATTAATAAGATGAATTTTATTTATATTTTTAGAAAAATATTAATGGTAAAATACTATGGAAAAATAAATTAATATAAATTAAGCTGTTAAAATTTGTAATGGTATCTGTTCTGAGAAGTATAAATGCATGATATCTTACTTCACTTGGCTACCAGTAAAATGAACTTCATCAAAGCCATCAATTTATACTAAGATACTACTTTAATTGTAGGCGAAGAATATCTAAATTATTGTTATATAAAATATGAATTAAATTAGGAAATTGGACATTTTTTTCTGACACACCATTTTTTAATGATTTCTGGTGTCAGAATTTCCAGAATAAGAGGATAAAAGTATTCTGCTACTTAGAAAATATTGTCTCAGTAATTCTAAAGACTCTTCAATGCCAAAATCAAATTTATCGTTAATTTTACTTTTACCAACAAAAAACAAATTAATTTGGGAAAAATTTAACTGGTTAAAAATACTTTGTCACCAAATTCAATTTGATCACCATTTTTTTTTCTAAAATGCACTTACTAGGTAAAATAAGCACATTCTTATACAAAATATTAATTAGGAAGTACTAAACTTACTGACGGCGCAAATTAATCAACGATAATTAATTAATTAGTCAAATATTTCATGTTTTGAATAATTAATCGACAAACAAAAAAAGCTTATTATGCTGAGAAAAAAAATATAGTCAAAACTACTAGAATATGGTAAAATTTGCAATGTTTCTCGCTCTATCGCAACATCAAAAACCTCGTTTAATTTCTTGGGAATCAATTTAGCATTGATTTTGGTAAAATTAACTACAGAATATATTTTTATAATATTTGATAAAATTTGTTAAGCGTTGTAAAATTTGATAATGTTATCATGACACCTTGGAGCATGATAAAAAACCATTTATTCGGTTAAATTTACTTTTCAATTTTGTATTCTCTACTAAATGTGGGCAAAAAAAATTATAATTTAAAAAACCTGAATTCCTGGTTAATCGGTTCAAAATGTATTTTGGTTTTATTGACCAGAATAATGTTTTTTACTAGAAGTGTTACTAACTTACAGCCAACCGGAATCTTTTTTACCGAGTATTAGTTAAAATATTATTTATTCAGTTGCATATTAATATCCGTACAAATGATCAAAATTAATTGTATTAATATATTTGTATAATTTATACATATTTTTTTTTACAAATTATTCCATAAAGAAAATAAATATACCAAATATTCACCTTTTTCCAAATCCTTTTTTTTTCAAATCTTAAACTTTTCGATTTCTATAAAAGTTATTTATTTCGAGAAAAATAACTTACATAGAAGTGGCAGTCGTTCTATAGGTTCCAATGCTATGGGAGAAACTATACCCCGATTCTTTATAAGGGTAAAAATTTTCTGTATTCTATTTCTGAATAGATCTTGACATTCCAAATCTGTGAAAGGTTTGAAATGTGAGTCGCAGGTGGGGAGCTCTCAAAAGTCTTTTGGATAAAAATCATCACGGCTCATCTTTCTCCATATTAGAACCCTGGAAGGGGCTATTATAATGTCAAGACTATCATTAATACTTACATGAAAAATGTCTCAGATTCTTTCTAAAAAATCTAATTGCATGCTGCTACCTAGTAAATAATGGTTTTTTTGTTTAGAGATTTATGAATAAGAGATTAAAAAAAAGAACAACACATCTTTGACAAATTTAATTGCTGGTAAGCAAATTTTAAATATAAAAAATCCTGTTTCATATAATGACTTACAGAAAGTTTTTTTTTTTTCTAATTTAAGGGGTTATTGTGAAAAACAGAAGAATGAAATAGGAATATGGCCTCTAATAATGAAAAGAAATAGTATTTTGAAACTTCAAAAAAGTACTGAATATGAAATATTGGTGTTTTTTAAATTGGAATTTTTCCTGCCTTGAGAAAAGGATAATACTTACTAAAATTAAGCTACACCTAAATGATGAAGAGTAAAAATATAATAAAAACCCGAGTAAACGTAAAGGTTCTCTTTCGGACGTATTCCTTTGCGACAGAAGCATTTTGAAATAAAAAATAATTTTCGTGAGAGAAAAATTATTCCTAATGATGCACCGATGCCTTACAATGAATGAAATAATAATGTATTTGTAAATGAGTTTAAAAGGAAAGAGGAAATAAAGAAAAACAAACTTACCTGTAAAAAGTAAAATAAAAAATAAATATAGTAGAATTCCAAGCGTATCAGAGGGGAAATCACACAGGTATTTTATCTTAAAAAATTTATTAAATATATGTGAAAACAAATAATTCTGCAATAATATGTTACTTTAAGGTGCAATGTTTAATTTAATTGCATAAAAAAGTAAAAGAGCCTCATAATTTGACTGCCAGGTAATTAAAAGAGCCCGTAACAGAGGGGACAAAGAAAATCCCACATTTTTGACATGCACTGTTATTTCCGCAATATTCTGTGATTTGGAAAATCCTAAGCAGTATTTGTAATTTTTTCAATTATCATATTTCAAGGTAAAATAAATTATTATAAGAATTTTTAAATTGCTTGCGCATTTTTATTAACTTCAAAAAACGCAATGTAACGGAGGGGAAATTTCGCAAATTAGACAAATAGTTACAGGGAAATATCATGACTTTTAATTAAACAATGCACTTTAAATTCCTCCTAAATTTTGCTCCAAAAATAACCTCATTAATAAACCTCAAATTCAACCTAATTTACTCGTCACGAAATAAACCTCATATATTACTCGGGAATAATTTCAGTTCAGATCGGGTGAAATTATTCACTCCTCAAATAAATGTATTTACTCGAAGTGTAGTAAACATAATCTGTTCACCTCAAAAACAACCTACTTAAGCTGGTTGCTCTAAAGAGGATATCCATTAACCTCAAATCAACCTCTAGTGTGAATAAAACAACTTCATACACCTTGATTATACACCTTGGGAGGTTGATCTTTTAAGGTTGTTTTTGAAATTACCTTCGAATGAACCTCAAATCAATCTTGACACCTCAAAACAAACTCATATGAACCTCAAAAATACCTTAAATTTTTGTAAGGGTATAACCACTATTAAGAACAACTATTTTAAATTTAATAGAAGGCTTAAACCTTTGTATAACCACCTGCGCTTGACCGGCAGTGAATCTGTTCTACCACTTTTTTACAGAAATTATTTCTCATATGTAGACCACTTTGTAGGCATCTTTCTAAAAACAAACTAAATGTAGCAATGTCTTATAGTGGGTAAAGTATCATAAATTTCAATCCATTTGACTTCGCAATTACCATCGGAGGTAATTGAGGTCATCTTCCCTGAATGTCGCAAATGTGTGTTGATTCAATTTTCATGTCCAGTTCACCAAGAAAGAAATTGTGTCCCTATTCTTGATCCAGGTGCTTCCTTAATCTACTGGGTAGAGTTCAAAATTACAATAAGATTCTTCAATTTACAATAAGAAAATTACAATAAGATTAGATTCTTCAATTTAAAAATTGAAGAATCTGGATTAAATACTCGTAAGTCAATTTTCTTAAATATACGTACAAGATATGTCCATTTTCTCATTTTACACATATTTTAACAAACGTCCATTTTTTAAGAAAGCTAGATATACTTAATTTTTCAATACGAATTTCGAAACTAGACTTATTTTCAATTCCATTTTCAAATCAGGTATTTTTGACAGTAAGCAACATAAAATGTTTACCTATGAGATTTTCATAAAATGGGTACGTAGGCATCTTATGCTCAACATATCATCGTTTATGATTAACATATCAACGCAAAATTACAAATGCAACGTTAATTACAATCACATATATTTTCAACGAATATTCTTTGTAAAATATATTCTGTTTATTTAAATGCTGTTTCTAATGATATAAATTTGATTAAAGTAAATTAATCTCGAGCATTCCTGAAAAAAAGAACTTTTTTTTTTACCCAGTGACTAAATTCCAGCCGATGAAGAACTATATGGAGCTCCTCGTAATTATTACCGCAATTTTCCTATCGAAGCTTTCTTTTTTACTTACTTGTCTTAACTTCGTAAAGGACATTCAGTGTTCAATAATTCTTTATAAAATATATTCTGTTTATTTAAATGCTGTTTCTAACGATATAAATTTGATTAAAGTAAATTAATCTCGAGCATTCCAGAATAAAAGATCTTTTTTTTTTTACCAAGTGACTAAATTCCAACCGATGAAGAACTATATGGAGCTCCTCATAATTATTACCGCAATTTTCTTATCGAAGCTTTCTTTTTTTACTTACTTGTCTTAATTTCGTAAAGGACATTCAGTGTTCAATAAATCTTTCACACGCATCCGAGCAGGGGATATTTCTCTATTTTTATTATTTTTTCCTTGCCGGTGTTAATCCAGTTGGGCTAGTTCATCACTCATCGTCTCATGTTCCTTCCTTTATTCTCCTCATCTTTCCGAATTTCTTTCCATATTCGAAGTTCCCCCAATCAATCTTCTTTTCCCTGATATTTTCCCTCTTTGCCTTTACACTCCAATAGCCACTCACAGCGCCATCTATCGACATGCAGTCACCTTAAGCTGTGATGCATAAAGACCAACAAAAGATAGGTGAAACTTATAGCAAAACGATAGAGATTTGATTTATCTACCTTTCGTATTAAACTATATAGTATAATAAACAACCAGAAATAGAGCAAAATCTTTTCAATCTATTTAATGCTAAGAGATAGAAATAAAATCACTTACCAAATTATCGTCATAAATATTTAACAATATGGTGTTTGGCAGTTTGTTGAAGTAATGTAGATGGTTTATTTATATATATATATATGTATATATAAATATATATATATATATATATATATATATATATATATATATATATATATATATATATATATTATGTATATAATATAATATAATATATATATATATGTATATAACATAATATAATATATATATATATGTATATAATATAATATAATATAATATATATATATATATATATGTATATATAAATATATATATAAAAGCTATGTTACATTAATATATTTATGCAGTCATAAATTAAAGTTATTAATATTACACTATGATAGCTGTTTCATAGAAACAGTGCTATTTTATTGCCTATTGAGAATGCCAGCTTTTACGAAAAATAGTTAACTAAAAGAAATTATTAAACAATGATCATGATCATTCTTGATCAATTTTTAAAAATTTAATTAATTTATATTGATAAACAAAATTGTATCCGTTATGCGGGTATCAGTTGGATTGGTAAGGTTAAACGGGATTCACAATCTTGCAAATTTTATTTTCTCAGGGAAAATCAATTTTACTATATCTTTATTGAAAATATTATTTACTGTTTTTGTGAAATATAATTTTCTTTGCTAGTTTATGTTTGAGTTTTTGGGCTTATTTGAACGTATGTTATTTTTCGGAAATGGCTGCGGGTAGACTTTATCAAAAAAATCTTCGAAAAATATTAAAGCATTTGATATCGTAAAGCACTCTTATGAATATTAATAATGAAAAATAGTTACATTGTTCTGTTAGTTTCATAATTCTCATTAAAATAGTTTATCGCTGTTTTATTTTTTTAAAATTTGTATAATATGTTACTTTTAATTTTGAGTAAACACTTATGATATAATTGTGCATTCATGATATAACTACATAGCACATTCAAGAATAAAATAATCCGGTCAATCAAACTGAAAAAAATTTTAAAAACAAATAAAAATTCTTATTTTAACTAACCCATTTGGGATTCCTTTATTTAAATACTAAATTAAGAGGAAGCAGTGAGATTAAATGCTGGTAAGATAAGAAAAATGATAAGATTTTTTTTGTTTAAAATAAACTCAATTATAACCGCTTACATATTCCAAATATGTTGTCATTTATAAGCATGATAGAAAATGTCAATGCATTATCTCTTTATGAAGTCAACCACTTTTTTATTTATTCAAACTAAATGCTTGACAAGTCTCATTTATCAAATGGCGTGATTGGGTTAATATCACTAACTATATCATTTTTTTGCTTTCTTTTTGTTCTGTGAAGATGTTTATTTCTTTCATTCCACACAACAGCAAGAATCTTCGTAAAAATTTCTGATCTTTAAAATACAATTCTATGGGCTGAGATACAGACTTGGGTTATTATTAAGGATGTATTTTGTGCTTCTTTTTCTCTTCGTATAGCAGTCAAGTATATCAGATTCAGCAGCTGCTATACGCGGGTCTGACAACGCCTTTCATATAAAGAGGAAGAAACGTATGAAAGAAATTTTTTCTTCATTTTGTTCCTTCTTTCATCTGCAAAGAAGGTATTTCTTCTTCACCTTTTCACACCTTTTCCAAGTCTCCGAATAAATAAAATGCATGCATGCATCCTAGATTTTCTGATAGACAGCTCTAGAATCTTACCTTTCAAATTGCGAAGTTTTACCGATAACAATGTATAAAATATGGTACTCCCTCGTTGGCCTTTTGAGCTTTGAGATATTAGAAATATAAAAGAATGTTCAATCTCTTACGCGCTATAAGGAGTTTTATGAAATTAATATCTATATAAGAATATTTGTGCGAATTTTACAAATAAAATAACAAAACTATTTCTTTGAGTCACTCACTGAAGCAACTTCATATTTCCTTTATCGCTTTTATGTAGAATAGCACCCTTATATATATATATATATATATATATATATATATATATATATATATATATATATATATATATATATATATATATATATATATATATATATATATATATATATATATATATATATATATATAAATATATATATATATATATATATATATATATATTATATATATATATATATATATACAGAATAGATAAATTACACACAGATAAGTTGAATAATTAATACTTTTTTTTTAAATTAAAAAAAATATTGGTATGACATGCTTGTTTCCTTAAATATTGAATATAGGGATAAGCAAAAAACTTTACTAAAAAATCTCATTTCTCAGCTTCTACTATATATTTTGTTTTTCCCTTTTTTTCCTTCTAGCTTTGCCAAGGAAGCATTTCGTTTGCGTTTGAAACTTAAAAATCAGACCTACTTTCGTTTTTAAAGTGTTAAAGAAAGTATATAAATGCCTGCGTATTAAATGGTGGTATATAAGATATTAGTGCTGCTGTGTGTGTAAAAAAAGAATTAAAGTTTATGGTGATGAGATAGAAAATCATTAATGAACGAAAAGAAAATCATTCAATAAAACTTAATCAAATTAGCCGTATAATAGAATTAGATAAAATATTGGATACAATCATCCTAATTAACCTAGCCATTAACTGATTAAATTTACTGCCACACGTGGTGGATAACTTAACAATTTAGTGGTAGTATAAAGCTAAAAGGAGTCTCTGGAAAATAAATAAAAAAATTTAGATATAAGTAGATTAAGCTGAAATAAAAAAAGAAAACATAAACCTAAGAAAACGACGAAAAATTACTTACACAGATTTATTCCATCACATCAATGAGATCACACTTAAAATAAAAAAATGCATATTTCAAATTTTTCTAACACTCATGTAGAAATCAAAAATTCATTTTGATCATTGTATTCCACTACAAACTTTACAGATCAACATGGATCCTGAAAAATTATCACAATTTCATTATTGAGAATCAGACGCTGCTCTCCGTTCTTGGAGAGAACAACGGCAGGCCGAAGCCTCCGCTCCTCACCAACTCATATCATAGACTGAGGTATCAAATTACTTCCAAAGGGACGCTTCATTATTGTTGCCACCATTCCAATACTTCCTTCCCAAAATCTGGATGTAGGTGTCTCTGCCCTCGAGTTGGAATTTGGCTCTATCTGCTCCTAGAATCCTGAACCATAGTCATAGGAAATTTGGAGACTTGTCAAAAAAATATTATTAGAATAAACCGTCGAGTGTGAAAAGTTCCGTGGAGTGTGAAAAGTTCTCATCAATGAAGAGTGTGAAGAATTCAAAGTAGAATAAACCTTGGAGTGTGAATAGTTCTTATCAATAAAGAGTGTGAAGCATTCAAAGTCTATTTAGTGCCTCAAAAATTATTGTTACAATGTGTAACATTATCCTTCCTTAAAAGGAAAAAAAAATGAATAAAAAAAAATTTTATATGTACCAAAATTTTTTTTTGTGATGCGACCTCTGAGGAACAAGTAAAAGAAAAAAAAAATATCACAAATAAACACATATCAAAAATTCCTGAATATATAATACATAAATCACAACCATTATTGTCGTTTCCTTTGGGAAATTAATGTATCTCACTCTCTCTCTCAAAACACAAACAGATTCTCTACAAGCGTAGAGTAAGAAATTATCATACTATATACAATTCAAACTTACATACCTTAACACTACTGTCTTTAGTATAAATGATAAGTTTGAATACATAAATATATACTACATATGTTTATAACCAGAGTTTGCATATTTTTTTTTTTTTTTTTAACATCTATGTAGCTACATCTTTTTTATAATCCTACTCTGGTGCTAAATTTTACAAAAAAAAACAAATTTTATTTTCTCAATTCTCTTTCAAATCATTTTATTCTTATGTTACTTATTTTATTTTATAACTTTTATTTACCAATGTGATTTAGCTTAATTTATATATATTCTCCTCTTCTCACATTGTGTGATTTCTAAATCGAATTCATGTATTTGTCTGACAACATGATGAGTTCAACATTAAAAAGTAAAAATTTTAAATAAATGGTCAAAAAAATATATATATGGTAATACAAATAATTTGCTAATTTTGAACAGGATTTTTCCTATTCAATGAAATCTGGACCAGCCATAACACATTGAATCAAATTTTGGCCTAAATTTGGAAAAATGCAATTCAAAAAATAGAAATGTAAAAACAAAATAATATTCATCAACTTAAACCATTTGTATTTTCACCAGAAAATTAAACTCATTATCATTATTTTCAATCACAACAATTCAAATCTTTAATTAGATTTAGTATAATCTTACTCATTAGTATTCTATACTCAAATCATGTTCCTTGACCATCTCATTCTCTAATTCCTTTCTTAAAATTCTTTTCTTAAAAAGTTTACTAACATGAAATTTTTTGTATAGGTCTCTTTGCTTATCTTTAATGTGTATTAGGTAATTATTATTCCTAAATTTTTTTGTTATTTCAAATGGACCTTCATATTTGGGATTTAGAGAATTTACATCAGTATTTATCTTTAAGTAAACAAGATCTTTACAATCATAATTAGGAGTTGGTCTACCTTTTATATATTTTCTATGCATTTCAAAATATTTGTTTTCATTTCGACTTACTATTTCTCTAGTCTCTGCAATTTGTTGTCTTAATTTTTTGATATAGTCAGATGGGTTTTCTTCACTGTTGGTATTAACACTTGTATTTAAAGGGAGATTTAAATTACGACCAAAAAATAGTTCAGCAGGAGTATAACCTGTTACCACGTTGATAGAAGAATTATAGTGTAATTTGAAAAATAAAAGCTTTTTAGTCCATTCCCAACTATTGTTACACATTGAAGCTATAGATTCTTTTAGAATTCTGTGAGATCTCTCAATTAAACCATTAGATAAAGGATAGTAAAATGAAGTTTTACGATGTTCAATGTTTAAAGCCTTAATAAAATCTTGAAACTCCTCAGAGGTAAAGTTGGTACCATTGTCAGAAATAATGAATTGAGGCAAACCAAATTTTGAAAAATGTTCATTTAAATTATTTATAATTGTTGAAGATTTAATGTTAGTTAAAGGTATCGCCTCTAAATACCTTGAATAATTGTCAATAATAGTTAAAATAAAAAATTTATTATCAATTGATCTGGGTAGTTTCCCAACAATATCTATAGATAAAATTTGTCCTACACTTAAATCACCTTTTTCAATGAATTTAGTCTCAGTTACTTTAGATTTTGGCTTATTTGCCAAACATGCATCACAAGATTCAACAAAATTTTGGGTGTCTGCCAACATCCCATACCATGCATAATTTCTTTTTAACAAATTATAGGTCTTAAAAATGCCAAAATGTGCAGCATGTGCTGCCTTTAAAATTTCACCTCTTAATGAGATGGGTATAAAAATTCTATTTAAAGTCTTATATGGATGTTTAGGTGGTCTCACCTTCATCATCAAAATACCATCATTGTTGACAAAAAATTTTTTAGAAATTAGTTTATCATTATCATTTAGTTTTTTAAAGATTTCCTTAGTTTGTGTACAATTTTGTTGAGAATTTTTTATATTCTCTATTTTAAGCTTATCATTAACTTCAAAAATATTTGCATTATTTACAACAGCATTATCATTAGTTACTCTAGATAGGTAATCGGCTGGATTCTTAAAACCAGGAATATGTTGAATTGTATAATTAAATTCCTGCATATACATTAACCATCTGCCTACTATCTCAGGTTGTTTTTGTAAGTTGATGTGAAAAGTTAAAGCCTTAGCATCCGTAAAAATAACAAAATTTTTTATATAAAGATGTTGATGGAAATGTTTAATTGAATCTACAATTGCTAAAAGTTCCCTACGGATAGATGGGTATTTAGATTCAGAATGGGTTAACTGCCTAGAATAAAATTCTATAGGGTCAAAATTGTCCTTATTCTTTTGCATTAATATTCCACAAAGAGCACTGCTAGAAGCATCAGTTACCAAATAAAATTTTTGTTCCTCATTTATATTCTTTAAAGTTGGTTTAAGTAGTAGTTGTTCAGATATATTTTCAAAAGCATCCTGCCAATCTTTATTCCAATTAAAAATAAAATTTTTTTTTGTTAAGTTTACAATGGGTTTGATGATCTCTGCAAAGTTGTAGATTAAATGTCTAAAATAACCAATCATACCTAAAAAAGTTTGAATTTGTTTAACATCTTTTGGAACAGGAAATTTTAAAATTTTGTCTATATTATCAGAAGCGGGTGAGAAACCATTAGAATTTACATCAAAACCTAAGTATTTAATGTTAGATTTACAGATTTGTATCTTAGCTGGATCTAGAGTTAAATTAAATTTCTTTAATCTATCAAAAACCTTAACAAGTAATTGTGACATTTCCTCAATGGAATCTGCAGCAACAACAATGTCATCAAGAAAATACTGCACGTTAGGACCTTTAATGTCATCTAAACATTTAGAAATTAAGTTATGGAAAAAAGAAGTACTGTTGCGAGAACCAAAAGGAAGACGAGTAGGTTGGAAATTTCCTATCTCACAACAAAATGCTAATTTGGATTTGTCCTTTTCTTTTAATTTTATTTGGAAAAATGCACTTTTGAGATCTAAAACACTATAATATGACTTTCCAGAAATGTTATGCAAGATATCATTAATTTTTGGAAGACAAATTTTGAAAGTCTCAGTAACTGAGTTAAGTAACCTATAATCTATAACCATTCTGAATTTTTGCAATTCAGGATCATCAAAATAAGGCTTTTTTTTGACAAAAATTACAGGAAAACAATAATTGGAAGAAGATGGTTCAATTATTCCTGCATTTAATAGATCTTTAATCTCTTTTTTGGCAAAATTTTTTGCAATATTAGGAATCGGATATGGTTTGGTTTGGATAGAAAAGTTATGCAATAAATTAAATTCAGGTACTACTGCATCCGTAGATCCTAAAGTTGTATAAGATTGAGAGAAAACTTGATAATTGTTTAACAAAACTTGAAGTATCTTATCCGCATCTACCTTATTTAAATGACTCAAATCAAAATCAGAGGCATTAAGCTCTTTTTTTCTCAGTTGATGAATTTCATTTAGATTTAAATTGTTAATTTGGTAATTAGTATTTTCTTTAGGTTTAATTATATCATCATCTTTAATACTAATAACATTTCCTAATTTTGTACCCTTATTAATCACAATCTTATTATCTGTGTTATTTTCGATTAAAGTACAGAATTTTTTATCCTTAAATTCATTAACAGATTCATAGATATTATAATTTAGTTTGTTTTTGTTTGGAGAAAAAAGCATTTGTTTACTATCTTTTATATCCTCAGATATACCTAATTGAATTAATATTTGAGAATGGGGTTCTAACACAATCTTTTTTTTTGCAAAAGCAAAATTATTTACAATCTTTACATCACTTAAAACATTATTTACAATACGAGGAGTATCCTCGAGAAAATCAAAAGAATCATGGTTCACTATAAGTTTTTTGTTGGGTATATCTAAAACAATTTTATTTTGTTGAATGAAATCATACCCTAAAATTATTTTATATTTATAAGCCCAAGAATTCTTAGTTACAAAAAATATCCCTTGAAACCATTTAGTGTCAATTTTGAATTTAGAAGAAATTGCAGACATATAAGGAACAGTATTGTTGTCTATAGTATGAATTCTTACAGATCTAGATAAATAACTTATTTTAGTGTTTTCTTTAATTTCATTAAGAGTGATAGGATCAATTAAACTAAGATTTGCACCAGTATCTAGTAAAGCCGGAATGGTTAAGTTACCAAATCTTAACAAAATAATAGGTAGAGATTCTGAATCGTTACTGTTATTACAGGTCATTACATGTTTATTTACTTTTTCTACTCCTTCATTTGTATCTTTTATTTTACTATTTTATTTTGTTATATCCTCTTCAGTTACCCAATTACTATTCTTATTGTTATTAGAAATTTTTGAATTATATTCCTTAACCTTATCATAATCTGAATTAAAATTTTTATCTTTAAAATTACTATTGACATAAATTTTAGTTTTATATATTTTGTTCTTATCATTCGGAAATCTATCTTTTTTGCCAATATTTCTCTTTTTTAACCTTAAGTTACCAGTTAATTTTTGATCATTTGAATTTCTACTGGTTCTTGTAAGCTTTGTATTTTTCCACTTGTCACAAGAACCATTAACTAGTTTAAATTATTTTGTCTTCTGTCCGTACTGTTGTTACCCCTCTTTCTAAAATTTCTATTGAATCCTCTTCTGAAAGAGCTGCGGCTTCTTTCATAAGGCTTAAATTTGTTGTTTACATTGTAGTTTTTAGGATAATACCAACATTCTGTTGTGATATGATTTCTACTACATATATGACAAGTTATCTTTGGTTGATTCAATTTGTTCGATTGTGAGATGTTGTTGACCGATTTAGTTTTAGTTAAATCATTAATTTTTTGAGTCAATTCCTCAATTTTTTTGTTGCTTTCTATCTGGCTTCTTAATAAGATTTCAATTTCTGATGATTTTGTTACATTATTCAGATGGGCTTCATTCATTGAAATCGCATTTTCAATATCTATAGCAATTTTGCCTATTTCATTGAAATTTGATGCTCCCCTTTTCATAACCTCGATTCTAATATCCGGACGCATGCTGTCAAGCAGCTTTTGTGATTTCATTTTCCTAGCTAGACTTAAAGTTTGCTCATTACTATCTCCATTGATTTCTAGATACTCATCAGTAGCCTTTTCTACCTCTTCAATTAAATTTCTTATGCTTTGATTTGGTTTTTGAATCAATGAGTTAAACTTACTCTGTAATTCTGCGTAACTTAATTTCCTGGAAAATTTATCTTTTAATAATTTAACTATGCATTCGTATTCCATGTCAACATTTGTTTTGGCCTCACTAACTACTTTCAATGCTTCTCCTGCAAGATTTAACTTTAATATCAGACTTTTTTTTTTGTTGTCCCATTTTTCTAACTGAGCGATTTGCTCTAAATTATTCAGAAAAAAATTTAAATTTTCCTCTTTGCTACCCTTAAAAGTTTGCAGCGAATTCGCTAAGGAATATGCAGATTTAGCCATAGTGTAATATTAATTCATAGAAAAATTTACCTAATTAATATCTACCTTAAATTATCACTAAAATGTATATTAACAATCAATAAATAGCATTCAAACCCCAAAAACAATATTCATACAATACATACAATACTCCATATCAAAATAATATATAAAATGTAGTTTAAAAAATATTATCAAAAAATGTTGTCAAATATATTTTTATATTAATAAAATCAATAATCTTATTGAAATACTATAGAAATTAGTATCATCACTGAAATCTTGCCCTATTAAAACATCATAAACACTGAAATCAATCAATGTATTTACCACAATTACCAAATAAATTCTCTATGTACTTATTTAAATTTAATATCATACACATAGAAATAATTAATATATTCAAAAAATATATCATGATCTGAATTAAAATGCTAATTAACAATCATTCCAACTCAATTAAAATATCAACCATATCATTTAAAATTTAAAAAAAAAAAACTTATTTTCAATTATATTGTTCTAAATATATCACTAAATTATATATTGAATTACATATAAAATTTTAATGTTCAAAAGTAATATTTATATTCCAATACTTCATATTCAAAAGTATATTATGAAATAGCGATTCACATATAAATCAAAAGTATATTTCTTGTGACAACATATATATCAATATTAAAATCCAATTTGATACATTATTACTTATTGTTTAAATGTCAACAATAAAAATCTTTATTTGTGAGAGAGAGCGAGATAAATGTTTAAAATAAATCAATTATTTGATCATATTTTTTGTGCACAAGGCACTTAGTATTTAAAATTTAATAATATTTCAGCCATAAATTAATTTAAAAGCCAAAGTTTCCAGAGATTCTCCTAAAAAAATTATTTATTCTTAACACCAGATTCGAAACCACGCGACGGCACCATATATTAAATGGTGGTATATAAGATATTAGTGCTGCTGTGTGTGTAAAAAAAGAATTAAAGTTTATGGTGATGAGATAGAAAATCATTAATGAACGAAAAGAAAATCATTCAATAAAACTTAATCAAATTAGCCGTATAATAGAATTAGATAAAATATTGGATACAATCATCCTAATTAACCTAGCCATTAACTGATTAAATTTACTGCCACACGTGGTGGATAACTTAACAATTTAGTGGTAGTATAAAGCTAAAAGGAGTCTCTGGAAAATAAATAAAAAAATTTAGATATAAGTAGATTAAGCTGAAATAAAAAAAGAAAACATAAACCTAAGAAAACGACGAAAAATTACTTACACAGATTTATTCCATCACATCAATGAGATCACACTTAAAATAAAAAAATGCATATTTCAAATTTTTCTAACACTCATGTAGAAATCAAAAATTCATTTTGATCATTGTATTCCACTACAAACTTTACAGATCAACATGGATCCTGAAAAATTATCACAATTTCATTATTGAGAATCAGACGCTGCTCTCCGTTCTTGGAGAGAACAACGGCAGGCCGAAGCCTCCGCTCCTCACCAACTCATATCATAGACTGAGGTATCAAATTACTTCCAAAGGGACGCTTCATTATTGTTGCCACCATTCCAATACTTCCTTCCCAAAATCTGGATGTAGGTGTCTCTGCCCTCGAGTTGGAATTTGGCTCTATCTGCTCCTAGAATCCTGAACCATAGTCATAGGAAATTTGGAGACTTGTCAAAAAAATATTATTAGAATAAACCGTCGAGTGTGAAAAGTTCCGTGGAGTGTGAAAAGTTCTCATCAATGAAGAGTGTGAAGAATTCAAAGTAGAATAAACCTTGGAGTGTGAATAGTTCTTATCAATAAAGAGTGTGAAGCATTCAAAGTCTATTTAGTGCCTCAAAAATTATTGTTACAATGTGTAACACTGCGCAAATGCACCCTGTTTCAGTGATGGCCATAAAATCTAAAATAAACCTTGTGAAGGTAAATTTGTCCTCGGCTTGAAAAGGCTTTCTACTTTTAATTCTTAAAGAACATTTTATCTAGTAATGACGTTCTTCTAGCTTTGTTTTGTGAAGGCAAATCCAATCTTGATATAAAAGGTTTGATATGTGAAGGCTTAACGCGATTATAGCGCGTAAACAAGCAGTTAAATATAACATTGTTTCAAGCTTGTTTTGTTTATTTCCTACTCATTAATAAACCTTGTTGGGTTTTGTGATAAAGGTTGTTTCCCACATTAACATTAACTTTAGACTGCTATCTGGGGATATTTAGTGCAAATTATCAGATGTGAAAGGCAAATTTATTTAACTAGCTAACTAACAGTCATGCCGATTCTTGGAGTTAAATTTTTATTTTACAATAATTCTAAAATTTATGTTTAATCCTTTAATCTTTTTTCTAATATAAATGGTCGTTAAATAGTCTAACAGTCTTTTCTGAAATAGTCGTAGTAATAGTCTTTTCTGAAATAGTTCTAGTAAAAATAGTCGGTTTTCATGTGGAGACGTAGTCAAGCGGATATTAGAACTGAAGAATGTTTTTTTTTTCAGTGACGGCTAACACATTAGCATAAAATTTCATTCCGTTACGTGTTTACCATAAACTTGTAGCGTCTTTTAAGTTTCACCTTTAACCAAATTATTCGAAAATAAACTATTCGTTTTCATTAGTTTGGCTCGATTTCTTGAAAAATCACCAATATTGGATCTTACTCTTTCCCTACATTGAGAGGAAACTGATCTTCAATCACTTTTGATTTAAACCAGCTGCTTAGGGGTTCAGGAAAGGGGTTTTTGCCAATCCTATTGCTTTCACATTAAAATAAAAGTTTAAAAGTTAACCCATACAGCGGCATGAACGGAGTCACATATTTTAGTTCAAAAGGTTAACCGGAGATTTATCCACCAGTAAACTAGACAGAAAGCGATATAAACGAAGTATATACGGTCATAGTCTATACAGAATAGATAGTCGGTGCTCAAAACGTTAGGACCTTCCTATGAAAAAGGAAAAATTCAATTCCGCCTTTGGTTAAATCTATCAAAAATCAAGTCGTTTTTATTTCATCATTTCAAAACTATGTAAAAAAAAAGCAGGGTTTTATTAAACAAAAAAATGTGTTTTAATATTTTTTACTGAACTATTGACCCTATTTATTTTGCAATGGTTGCCTTACTGACTTATCTAGTTTTTATAGTCACTGACATCTATAATACGGTAAAAGACATAAACAAAGTCCATATAAATGTAATTAAACATGTTTAATTTTGTCTGCTTTTCAACAAACAACAAATGCAAGCTGTTTATTTTTAAAGTTGATTTAGTATTAAAATATTTCCTTTATGAGCAATAGATTTTCAGAGGTGATTAGGAAAAAAACTGAGAAATAATACTTTCTTTCTGATCCTTATCGTTGTACAATGTGAATATAAAAATGGGACTAACTTAAAATCTTCATGAATTATGCATACCTTCTATTGAAACTTTGCTTTATCAAGAAAATAATGGAAATGCGCACTTGGTTACAAAGTTCTTTCAATTTAGTTTTCAAAATTTTATGAGCCGATATAAATATTTGGTTTCTTTATACGTTTTATGTAAATATTTTAATTTTCAGCAAAAGAAGCATTTGCTTATATTCACAAAATAGATATATTTTATTAAATTAGAATACGGAAGAATTGGAAGTTTTATATTATTCATAAAGTTGGCAATAAAATGAAAATGACATAGAATTTTGTGAAATTACTGTTCGCTGATTTTTGTTCATAAATAATTTTTAGTTAGAATTTTTCACTTTATTTAATATATTTCTTTCAGATATTTATCGGCATAATTGAATCAATACATTTTTAAAGTAGACTGAGAAAAAAATATGATCAAAACTAAACGGAAATAAACTGAAAAAATTTATCGCGCTTCCAGCTCTATGGGGACACCAAAAAGGTCATTATTTTTTACCGAAGTACTTTGTTAATGATTTTGGTGAAATTAACAATGAAATGTAGTTTTATGATTCGTGATAAAATTCGGTAATAGTGGTAAAATTAGGTAATTTTATGATGATACATGAGAGCATGCCATAAGAACCATTTATTCGGTTAATTTATTTGTCAGCTTTGTATTTTTTATAACTCTGGCAATAAAAACTGAGTACCAAAATTTCCAGCAAACCATTATTATATGAACAGAAAAATTACTATCATTACACTAAAATTTATAATTACAGTAAGATATGATACACTTAGGAATCATTTAAATTACTTTAAAGATACAAAATAACGCCAACAGCGTAAATTTTGAATGCATAAATGCAATAATTCTGAAAATAAAATCATTTACCCAAACATACACACTGCGCAGATGATTATCAATGAGAATTCGATCCAAACGGAAGTGAATAGAAGTTAAATATTATAAAACCAATTTATACAATTCACAGATTTATGTATATCTTATCAGAACATAAATATATTTGCTATGCAACTGAAAACATACATGGATTTTATAAATGTATATAATTTGCTTGTTAAATCAATCCGACAATAAGTTTGAAATTACTTGGCAAATAATTGACCTTAATCAGTAATATTAAGCATTCAGTAAAGATGATTGAAACTCATTTGTTATTAAATGTGATCTGTCCAGTTTGCCATTTCATTTCGACACGACGAACACACTTTTCACCAGCACATTCGATGTAAACAAACCACCATCTTGGCCACTATACTATCACTAATTTGACATTGCACAATTCGCCTTAAAACTTCAGCTAATAGCTCAATAATATTTTTTATACGCGTAAACTATTTCTTATCATACTTTCACTCAAAAATTTTGTTAATTATTTCCAATATAGATTAGTTATTTCACCAATTCAAATTCGGGTAGTGATAAAACACAGTTTAAAAGTGTATTTTATGTTATTTTTTTGGTATATGGTTTTGAGGGAATTATCGGTGTGGCTGAATCATAAGTTGAACTGGAATTCTGGGATAATCGATAGCGACTTCATGATTTAATTATTTTAAACTATTATTTTTACAGGAACATATTTATTCACGCTATCAAACGTCGACTTATTGCTCAAAAGCAATTTTATCATGTGTAAACTGTCTTATCATAAGTTAAATATTTCCAATATAAACTAATTATTCGCCTAATTAACGGAGCTCCAGAAACTCAACATTTTTCACCAAAAAGCTGCTGATTGGATGTAATCTTCACCAATTATTGGTTAAATATTTCCAATATAGACCAATTATTCGCGTAATTAACGGAGTTCCAGAAACCCTACATTTTTTACCAAGAAGCTGCTGATTGGTGTAATCTTTACCAATTATTGGTGATAAGGATTAACTTCACTCTGTGGAGTGTATAAGAACACTTAATTTGGTATTAATTCAAGATAAAGTAATGATTAGAGTTTTCCAATATCAAATTCAGATAGGTATAACAGCACAGTTTTAAAGTGTAGGGGAGAGTGGGGTCAATTGTAACAGGGTACGATTGTAACAGAGCAAAAATTTCGAGTGTCGGGTTTTAGATTTGGTTCTTAGGTGGCGCACAAGGTGTATTTAATAAATCTACATGTACACCCCTGCTGGCAACCATTTCTAGGTACTTTTGAAAGAGTTACATCACAAAAGATATTTTCACGCTACGCAAGTAATTTGTTTGGTATTAGAATATTACATTGTAACAAAGTAATTTTGTTTAAATAAATAAAAATTATTAACCGAATATGTAAGTGGACACCTTAATTAACATTTCAGAAAAAAAAGATTAGTTTAGTTAATTAACTAGCATTGTTTTTAACAAATGAAGCTGAAATGGCGTCTTGGGGACAATTGTAACAATAAGTAAAGGGACGATTGTAACAGCTGAAAATAAATAATCTTATGCTTACAAACAATTACTTAACTGTTTAAGAACCACCAATAGTTTCCTATATCATTTATATTATGCTGCATGTGCATTATTTTATTTGTCACCTTTCACAGCATAAATTAAAATTCTTAACCCCTTAAAGTTAAAAGTTTAACCCTTTAGGTCTCTGCTCATTATTATTTTTACTCCTAAAATATCATTACTATTTTGATCAATAAAAAAATATGTCACAACTATGATAATATGTATAATTAACTATGTTTTAGTTGAATTTATGAACTGTTACAATTGACCCCGTAAGTGGGGACAATTGTAACAAGTGCACGACTGTCGAAAATTGTTAATTACTAATATAATAACATTTAAAATAAGGTATTTATTTTTTTTTCTAGTAGAGAATAGTCTACTTTACTCGTCTGTCAATTAATACTGATAATATATTGGATTTTTTGTTAGTTAAAAATAGTTAAGTAAAAAATGTTACAATTGACCCCACTCTCCCCTATTTATTGTAATTTTGTTGCTATATGGTTTCAAAGGAATTATAGGTGTAGCTGAATCATAAGCAGAACAGAAATTCTGGAATGATCAATTTTAGCTACTTCAAGCTTTAATTCAAGCATTTTTGTTCCAAACAACAATAAACATCTTCTATTCAACAATTGATGTCTTGCATTGAAACCATCTAAATTACTCCCAAATGAAAGGTGTGCTCTGGAGGGTTATTAACAAAATGCGATTTTGACTTTAGCAATCTACTCTTAGTGTTTGGTTTTACTCAACTGCGTCTAACCAATGCACGTATGGCAGATACCAAGCATTGTTTTGGCGAACTTTTGGCTCTTTTTCCCAAGAGATCACTTTAGGCGTCTGATGTGGCCAGAAAATGGATTTGTAGAAAGCTATTTCCGTGTCAGTTAATCTCGTAATTTGTTGCCAACCCTCCCCAATCGACACTTTGTTTCCGAGATTACTGTGGTGATTTTCCGACAGATGGTTACCCTTTACAAATAATCGTGTTTTAGAGGAGAAAAAAATAACAGAAACGAATTCAGTCCCGAAAAAAAGAAGAAAAATCACTAATAGCTTTGTTTTCATCTTTTTATCAATAAAGTATTTAGATTATCTGAAAATTATTTGAGCTTTATAATTTTACCAATTTAAAAAAAAACATATTTACTATAATTTTAGTAATTTAAAATCAAATAAAATCTCAATTTTTTTTTTTACATTTTCGAGTTTGTATAGATTTTATTTAATGAACTTGATAGATTTTTGAAAGAATTTAATAGGTTTTTATAATCTGCATAATTATATTCAGCTTGGTATCCCCCAAAAAAAATGTAACATGCTCTTTTGAAAGCTATTGGAACTGTCTTTATTTCTAAAGTAGTTACAGTTCCAAAATTAATAAGCACACAAGCTTATTGCTTTTCGTTTTGTTTTAATTGCGATATTAAATAATAAATAAAAGAATATTAAACACTACAAAAAATTCCTGATCAAAGAACGGTATGAAGTACATGAACTGTGGCTGCATCATCCGTAAAATCCATTTTACCGTAAAATCCATTTTTACCGTAAAATATTATACCGTAATTTTTACTATAATATTTATTAATTAACGTAAATTATTCCGGCAAAAATTTTGGTATTTTTCTTCCATAACATGATACAGACTTTTCCACCCATAACATGTTCCGATAAAAATGGATTTCAAGAAGAAAAGTACTAGCACTTGAGTGCAGGTACTTTTTTCCGTAAGTTAATTTTTTACAGAGTAATTATAGATATACAGAGTAATTACAGATCATATCTATATATAATTATTTTACTGCACTTAAGTCATCGAAAGAGTAATATTAATCTAAATACATTAAACCTAGTGTATTTATGATGTATGCGTGATTGATATATATGTGTATAGCTCTGATTCAATTATTGACAAAGGATTTCGGATAGATGATTTTACCATTGCTCTAGTAATGAAAATGCAATTGCTTTATTATGCAGCGTCTATACCTGCCATAAGCATTATATTTTTTTTCAAGTGCTTTCTGAAGCATATTATTTATTTTTAAGATAAAAGAGTTTATTACATAATGAATCTCTTTAAATTATAATTTGTATAGTTTACTTTTAATTTTGGCAAAAAAATCATGTTTCTTTTTTATTTGTGAAAGTTATAACAATAGGCGAAAGAGACTGAAACGCTGAAACACAAATTTATCTTCTTTATCGTGTATTTTATATAGTGTATCGTGGATATCGTGTATTGAACTTTTTACGTTTAAATATCAATTTAATTTTTCGCAGTTCACAAATAAAGTAAGTACATGAAACCGCTCATGGTCTATTGAAAATCTTTGCATTTTCTGGAGCATAATAAGCTGAATTGAATATATATATATATATATATATATATATATATATATATATATATATATATATATATATATATATATATATGTATATATATATATATATATATATATATATATATATATATATATATATATATATATATGTATATATATATATATATATATATATATATATATATATATATGATTAAAGAAGATAAAAATAATAAAAATAAGTAAGTATGCGAAATAAAATAAAATAAATCCTACTCAGAAATAAAATATTAAACTTAAATCCTCAAACAAATATGTATGAAATCCATTCAAATATTCAACAAGTATTTTTTCATCGTACTCTTTTTTTAAAAAAAGTCAAAAAATGAAGTAATATTAAATCATATTTCTATAGACACAGTTACGTAATATGACGTTTTTATTTCTTATGAATATTTTATTTCCTATACCTTTTCATTTCCTATATCTTTTATTAATATAACTTCTAAGGAATTTTATTAATATATAAGTATTAAATGCAAGTTAAATTATGTTTCATTAATTTAATTTAATATAGGTCTTATTAATTTAATTAATTTTTTACCCTTGAATTGCTTTTTAACAAACATAAATTTCTTAAACAAATATTTAGGAAAATACGGTGCAATATGATAATGACATTTCTGGAAAAATATTTCTGGTTAATAAAGCAGAAATATACACTATATAAAATTATTCATTCGGTATTCTTTCTGTTCATATGATGATGGTTTACCAGAAATTCTTCTTTTTATAATTATAGTTTATATTACTACACATTCAGTAAAAAATGCGCAACTGAAAAATAATTTAACCATATAATTATGCCTTGGTGTAAGGTTGCATGATAAAATTACCATTTTTTTTTACCAAATTTTAACACAACTAGAAAGGTTTCAAAAGCGTAAGAAAGAAATTTGAATTAATATTGAGGACAATTTTGCAGCTTTACGGTGCAGCCGTCTATGCTTAAATGAGAGTATCTTAATCTAAAAGTCTCGGGTTACGAATCGGGGAATGTAGGACACAGGAAACTTTTCATGCGTCGATGGAGAAAATATTGTGGTGTCAGCGCCGGGAGTCGAACCCCTGTTCTGTCATTCATGAGATTGACAGATTTTCCCTTTCGCATATAATGTGCACCCACCTGCAGCGAACTAAGTGACTGCACTACGTGAGTCTAGTTGGTTAAATAAAATTCTAATTGTTTAACAGTATTAGGTGAAATCAGCTTATAAATGGTTTTTCCCTCAATTAACTTTTTGATTATGGCTTGTTTATGGTTTACTGACTGTTTTGTTTGAATATAGTTAAACAACAATTAAATAAATTATTTAACCATTTTTCCGAGAAAATTTTTTAATAGCTAAATAAATTTCTAAGCTAAATAAATTTCTTTCTATAAATAAATCTCAATCCCAAAAACACTTTTATTTTAAACTACAAAAAAAAAGCAACCCATTAATGGGTTAAATATTCTACTCAATATTAGTCACAAACATGGAATAAATTAAAAACCAGTTTTATAACAAACCTATCTCACAATTAATTATTACTAAAAGATCTTTTTTTATTAGCAACATCTCAAAATATAGTATTCTGATTGTTAAACCGTATTAGGTGAAATCAGCTCATAAGCGGTTTTTCTCACAATAAACATTTTTATTACGGCTTATTTATGGTTAACTGACTGTTTTGTTTGAGTATAGTTGAACAACAATTAAATAAATTATTTAACCATTTTTCCGAGAAATTTTTCATAGAGCAATAAGCTAAATAAATTTCTTTCTATCAATAAATCTTGATCCCAAAATGCTTTTATTTTAAATTACTAGAAAAAAAGCAACCCATTAAAGGGTTAAATATTCTACTCAACAATAATCACAAACATGAAATAAATTAAAAACTAGCTTTGTAACAAATCTATCTCACAAATAAATATTAAAAAAATATCTTTTTTTTTATTAGCAATATCTCAAAATATAGTATCCTGCACTATGAAACTCATGAACTAATTTGCATTTCGTACTTAGGAAGACAGATTTCATTTCTGGAATCGCTTGCTAACTACACATTAAAGAGTTAAATATTCTACTCAATAATAATCACAAACATGAAATAAATAAAAAAAACAAGTTTTATAACAGAACTATCTCTCAAATAAATATTTAAAAAAAAACCTTTTTTTTTATTAGCAACATCTCAAAATATAGTATCCTGCACTATGAAAATCATAAACTAATTTGCATTTCGCTCTCAGGAAGACAGATTTCATTTCTAGAATCGCTTGCTAACTACCCATTAAAGAGTTAAATATTCTACTCAATAATAGTCACAAGCATGAAATAAATAAAAAAAAACTAGTTTTATAACAAAACTATCTCACAAATAAATATTTAAAAAAAAAAAACTTTCTTTTTATTAGCAACATCTCAAAATGTAGTATCCTGCACTATGAAAATCATAAACTAATTTGCATTTCGTACTAAGGAAGACAGATTTCATTTCTAGAATCGCTTGCTAACTAATCCTTGCTACATGCGAATAATCCGAAACTCCAGTGAAAAGTCGAATTGAACACCAGATGGGAATACAAATGCATCCTCTTGAGTTTCTAATTAACCTTTTGACGGCAAACACTTAAAGCTCAAATTGCCACACTACTTTGATTGGATTCCGCTCCTTCAGCATTTAAATGGAATTACGTTCTCCTTTAAACTTAGTGATAAAATTGTAACTCATCGGTATAAAGAAAGGTTATTTCCGATTCATTACAGATGAAACCCTGAATCCAATGTAATCGGTTCAAAACTTTAGACGTGGAGTTAGACTTGTGAAATTGGAAGTCTTGTGAATATACCCATATTAGGATATGGATTTAATATAGTTGGCAATTTTTGTGTAAGGTTATTAAGTTTTGAAATACTAGAAATGATTTTACTAATTTCATTATAGTTTTTCATTTATTTCTCACTACAAAGAACTGATAGTTTGAAATTACAACATTAAGCAATTTGAATTTTTGGGGTTTTTTTGAGGTTGAAGGATGAAGAAAAAATACACCTGAGGTAAAAAATGAGGTTGTGCTTTCACAAAAATAACATCATTAATAACACTCAATTTCAATCATATTTGCATCTCATAAAATCATTCTCATATACACCGAAGAGCCATTACATTATGACCACCCTCCAACTATAACAATGGGCTCACCCAGGTTTTCATGGTTACTCGCCCAGGAACAATGTTTTCATGGTGTAAATTAGGACCCATAATCCTCATAGAACAATCCCTGACGTCTGTAAGCTACTTGTACATAGTTACAGACCAGGTTCACCCATTCATGGCAACAGTTTTTCCTGCGGGGGATGGTTTTTATCAACAGGATAATGCACCATGTCATAAGGGTCGAGTCATCGAGGAACGTTCCAGTGACTTTCAAGTCATGTCTTGGCCCCCAAATTCACCTGACCTTAATCCAATCGAGCATTTGTGGTCCTACTTGGAAAACCAAATTCGTGCTGCCACGCAACCCCCTCGTAATGTAAGGGAATTGCCGGACCAGTTAATGAGCTCTTGGTACCAGATACCTCAGACTACCTATCAGCACCTTGTGGAATCAATGTCACGGCGGGTGCAAACAGTATTGAGGGCTAAAGGTGGTCCTACATGTTATTAGCAGGGTGGTCATAATGTAATGGCTCTTCGGTGTATAACTCTGTATTACTTTTTGTTGAGATTTAGCTGAAATTATTTCACGCCTCAAAAATACTTATTAGCTTGAAGTAAATAAAAGAATTGCCCGTACACCTCAAAAATAATCGTTCTAAGCAGGTTGCTCTAAAGTGCATTTCCAGCAACCTCAAGTTTGAATAAAACAACTTCATACCCCTTGAGAGGTTCATCTTTTAAGGTTGTTTTTGGAGTCAATTTCAAATGAACCTTGACACCTCAAATAAACCTCAGAACTACCTTATATATTTGTGAGGGATGAGTAGGTCGTAATTTATTTATCAGTTTAGCGCAAAAAATAATTAATAAGTTTTAAGGACAACATAATTGGAGGAATTGAATTCCTGAGAATTAAAATTCCTGGGAATTGATATCCACATTCATCAAGCTCCTGAGAAATCTAATTCCTGAATTTTTAAAAAAAAAATATTTTTAAAAATTAGATTTTACAGAAACTATTCGGGCGATTTCATTCAAATTTTGTATTCTGCTATGCAATTGTATACCTTACAATTAAAATTTTTTTCCACTATTCCTAAATAATATAAAAAATAATAAATATTATCTTAATGTGCATTTGAAATCTTAATGTGCATTGAATTTTTTGAAAGAAATTAAATTTGGTAAACGAAATTCACAATTGCTTGCAAATTTTTTTTATGTTCGCTTAAAATGTTCTCAATATGGCAACAATTAATATTAACAATAAGGGTTCCAAACTTTGGAATACTCCCCTGACCCATCCATACTTATATATATATATATATATATATATATATATATATATATATATATATATATATATATATATATATATATATATATATACATACATATTTACACGGTAAATACTATAATATAATATATGTATTATGAATCATAGCATGTAATATAAGTTATATTATAATTTGAGAAAAAGATTAATTTGAATACAATTCATAAGGCTACTTCAAGTAGCGCGTATTGCTTTTAAAGTTGACATACAAAAGGAATATATAACGTCTAAATTTACATCTGATCAGAATTCAAGCTGCGTTACTTTAATGAATGTAATAAAAAAGTCACTGACATGATTAATTCGAGAGAAGCTTTAGCTTTTAATCTGAGTGAAAACTTCAGAACTAATTGATACTAAATCTTATTACACCTTTCAAATAGCACAATTTTCATAAAAAGGAAAGCTAAATTCGGAATAAAAGAACTGTGAAAGAATTTTTAATGAAGTAAACCTTATATAGCACTTTGTCTTGATTTTAATGAAATGAAACTAGATTATTCTCTTTTTTTCTGCTGAATATAAATGAAATTACAGAAAACGGTAAAAATACTAATGCAAAGAATAATTTAAATGCACTTGAATTATAACACGTTAAGCTTTAATGGTAGCTAAAAATTAAGTATTGAAGATTTAATTTTTGAGACTGAGCTAGTAGATTTTAATTTGATTATTATTGTCGAATTAAAACTGGTTTTTATGTAATGTTTGTGGTTTTATATACCATTTTTTAGCTGTGAGGAAATGAAAATTGAATTAGAATGAATGAATGGTTTATGGAACATTTCAACTTTCCGCTAATGTAGATTTAAAGGCAATTCCAAATTACGCAATAAGTAATAAATGAGAAAACATGATAATTATTTTTTTTATGAAATTATGTAAATACTGACATTTTGTCCACATATTTTATGAATTTTCCACTTTTCTATTTTCAAGTACCGCGTATGATTTACATTCACAAAATATATAATTTAATATAATATATAATAAACTATCTAATTATATTTATACTTTTAATTTGAAAATAATCAAAATTATTAAGAAATCAAAAGCGGTAAGCTTATTACGTAGTTTGCTAATTATTTATAAAATACATACTTTTAATTAGTCCGGGAAACATTTTTGTATTTTAAATATCCTTCATAGTTTCGATTTTTTTTTGTACTGTTGTTTTATGATGACTAAACAAAAAGGCTCACAAATCTTCTATTAGAAATTTAAAAAATATTTAAAATATAAAACATTTATAAAAATAATTTGATGTGACTGTGATGATTATGCTACAGAAATGTCTGACTGTATTTAAGTAAAAATTGGGCTAACATTAATTTAACTTCAGTATTTCTCAGGCTGCAAAATTTTTTTTCAAATTTCTCAAATTCCGCTGTATTTCTTTTCGTAAAAAATTCTTATTCTTTAAACATTTACAAAGTCTGAAAAATAATGTTCAAATTATCTCTAAAAATTACTAAAACATAGATACACAATTTGTGATATTCCTTAAGAGATATTTATTAATAGCAGGGAAGGGCAAGAAAAAGATTGCACTGGACAAAACTAATTTTAAACCTTCAAATTTTCAGCATGCGCAATATAAGCAAGTGTAATAAGAGAGGAAAATGAAAGAATCTCAAAGAAAAATGAAAACATAGTTTTTTATAACTGTCATAAACTATTTGAAGGGAAATTAAATACCTCATTTTCAAATTATGTTAGAATTGTTTTGAATAATTTGTAACAAAGATCCTTTTAAAATCAGATTCATGATACAGTGTCATTAAGAGGTATTATAACACTGCAAGATCAAAAATTATTTCTTTCAGGTAACAATTTAAAAAATCTAAATAATTATGGTAGTTAACAATTATTTAGGATACAAAAATATCCTACCAAAATATAAAATGACGAAAATCTGTCGAATAAGATTTTGATTTAGAGTACAATATTTATGATTTGTGAAAGCATGAAAGCTGTTAAGAATTCAGCGTCATTTTTTCTGAATGAACAGAACTGGTTTTGAGGAAAACGGCTATTAATATAAAGGATATTTTCTGACTTATTTTAAATAATAAAAAAATTACACTGACAAAAAAGTATGGCGGCAATTATCAGAAGATAGAAAAATTTACCGTATTTCTGGCTATATGAAAACGCCATAAACCTCAATAATTTTAACCGAAAGGCTTTCGTAGTGACTTTGGTACAATTAACAATTACTAATGGTTCAAAATTTGGAGACAAAATTTAGCAAAAGTGGTAAAATTTGGCAAGTTTACTAGGATACCTTAAAGCATGGCATAAAAAACAAATTTATTCGGCTATGGTAATGATTTTAGTGAAAGTAATAATAAAATATCGCTTCATAACATGTGATAAAAATTGGTAAATGTGGTAAAGTTTGGTAATTTTATATTTATACCTTAGGGCATGGCATAAAAAGGGCATGGCATCTTAGGGCATGGCGTCTTTGGTTTCATTTGTTATTCAGTTTTGTATATAACAGAATGTGTGGTAATAAGAACTATTATTTGGAAAACCAGAATTTCTGGTAAACCGTTATAACACGAACGCAAAAATTACCAATAAATAGCTTTAATACCGTAATTTTGGTTTTATTAATCAGAATTATGCTGTTTTCTTTCACCAGATATGTCATTACCACAAAGTACGACAATTTTACCAGAACTTTTATCTCCGCGTGCAATTAAACTTGCATTGTTTTATCTCTTATTTTGAAATATTAATCAAATTCAACTGCATAATTATATTTATATTTCGTTAGTACTTAATGCAATTTACTGCAATAATAGCTCTTTTGACTTTCGGTCGAAAAAATAAAAAATAAATACATTAAGGGAAATATGAATCAAGGAAAAACGTATTATGGCACAAATTGGAGGAAATGTTTCGTACATAATTATTCGATTATTCGATGATATTATGAAATGTTTGGAGCAGCATCTTCAGTATTATAATTGATTATACGTGAATTTGTATAGCAAATAAATGTTGAATCAGAAGGGAATAAATTTACCTCACTTTTTAAATAAGCTATACATGCTTAATAGTAGAAAGTCGTAAGTAAAACAAATAAGCTTACTTTTCAGTTTCGTATGTTTTACAAATTTCGTGGTAATAAGAACTATAATTTTGAAAACCAGAATTTATGTTATACAATTGCCGTATAATTGCAAAAATTACCAATTGATTGCTTCCGTATCTTCGGCTTTATTAACTAAAATTGTTTTGTTTTTTTAAACCAAAAATGTCATTACCATACAAAATGATAATTTTATCACAATATTTTTTCCCCACGTACTATCAAACTTCAATGAACTTATTTCTTATTTAGAAGTATTAATCAAAGTCCATTACATAATTATATTTACATTTCGTTAGTGCTTAATATAATTTACTATAATAATAGCTCCTAATGTAATTTGCTTTCTACCAAAAAAATTAAGAATAAAAAAATACTCAAATGGAAATATGAAACAACGAAAAGCTTATCATGACACAAATTAGAGGAAACGTTTCGTACATAATTGCTTGATTAATAGATAAGATCATGCAATATTTAGAATAACATCTTTAATTTTACAGTTGATTATACGTCTAGCTGTATAACAAATAAATGTTGAATCAGAAATGAAGAAGGACAGGGAAATAAATTTACCACGCCTTTTAAATAAGCTATACGTGCTTAATAGTAGGAAATCGTAAGTAAAGCAACTTAGAAAAATGTATTTGACAATAAATGAATTCTGTGCGTGACATTTTCCTAACCAAACTCGCTTTAGGAGATCATAAAGAAATCCGTTTAGGATTTCCTTGTTATTCAGTTGCAGCGCAGTTTATTTTTTATTTAAAAAAGAGAATAACGGGCTAATTCTAGAAGGAAGATTAATAGCACCTCTTAAAACAGTTTTAAAAGTGAGTTTTTGCATTAATAAAGAGCCCTGTTTCTTTTCAAATGTATTATATAGAGCCGCGATGGCTCAGGGGATCGAGCGTTCGCCTTCCAATGCGGCGAACTGGGTTCGAATCCCAGTCGATACAAATTCTGCATTCGGCTTGCACCGACCACAGTGCTGACGTGAAATATCCTCAGCGGTAGACGGATCATGGGTTAGAGTCCCCTTGCCGTCAGGCTAAACATGGGAGGTTCTCATGGTCTTCCTCTCCATGTAACGCAAATGCGGGTTAGCTCCTTCAAAAAGTCTTCCACGAAGGCAAATTTCACCCAATACTCGATCCAGGAGTTCCCTTGTTTTCTGGATTAGGTTCAAAATCATCAGGCTACGGAGTTGAACATTAGTAGTCGTAAGCCCAAAAAATTGTGTCGGCTCTTCAACGACGATTATGAAATAAAATAAAATGCATTATATAGAGCCGCGATGGCTCAGGGAACAGAGTGCTTGCCTTGCAATGAGGAGAACCGGGTTCGAATCCCAGTCGATACGAATTCCGCATCCAGCTTGCACTGACCACAGTGCTGACGTGAAATATCCTCAGTGGTAGATGGATCATTGGTTAGAGTGCCAGTGCCGTCAGGCTAACGGTGAGAAGTTCTCGTGGTCTTCCTTTCCATGTAACGTAATTGCGGGTTAGTTCCATCAAAACCTCTTCCCCGAAGGTCAATTTTTCCCAATATTTGATCCAGAAGATCCCTTGTCTTCTGGAATCGGTTCAAAATCACAAGGCTACTGAGTTGAAAATGTTTGGTAGTAAAATGAAAACTTGAATCGACCTCTCAACACCTGCTATAAAATAAAATATTTTATGTAATAGTTTGCATGTTTTGAAACAGTGTGATAGATTCATACATATTAGTTCAAGGTAACATATTAAGTTCTTAATTGCACTGAAAAGTGATGATATAATACTTTTTTTTACTGTTAAGTTAATAAATTATTTACTGATTTTTGATTACACACATAAGATCAACCTAAATGGGCAAAATTGCAAAGACAATATATCGAAGCTATTTAACTAAGTGAAAAAAGACCACATTAGAAGGGAATTAAACTAAAAAAATATTTTTATTTTACCTATAACATAACGTCTAACATTTGAGGTTTTTTCTAAGTATGTGTTCCAGTGGTTATCATGGCTAATATCTTATATATGTAAGGACAGAAAAATGTAAAAACAGGTGAAAAAAATTAATTGAGCACCTCTCAAGGAACAGTAAAATATTAATGACTAGCAAGACAATTTGATTTTGACAATGGTTACCAATTTTATATACTTCTTACGCTTGGAGAAAAAAAAAAGTAATATTGCTGTACTGTATGGCATCTCTCCGATATAAGTAAAATACATGAAATAAAAAAAAACTAATTCTGTTATTAAAAAACCAAATTAGTCTGTATTAAAACTATTTATTTGTTAATTTTTCAGTTTATTGCTAACTGTTTCACCGAAAATTCTGATTTTCAAATTTATAATTTCTATTACCACACATTTACAAAAAATAAAAAAAACTGATACGTACATTTAACCGACTAAATGATTTTTATACCATGCTCCAAGGTATGAAAAACTGCGAAATTTTAACACATTTACCAAATTTTATCTCATATTGTAAAACCATAGTTTTTTAATAGTTTTATCAAAATTACCAAAATTATATAAATTACTAAATTATAGTTTTACCAAAGCGCTTCAATAAAAATTACCGAATTTTGGTTTCCTCAAAGCCAGAAACACGATGAATTTACCGTATTCAGGTAGGTTTAACTATGCTTTTTCACACAGTACATTAAGAAAAGAGAAAATAATAATGGATAGTTTATAATTGAGAATAGTAAGAGACTGTTTATTAGACCTGAATGTTTCAAGTCTTTACGTACAAAAGAGTACGTATACAAACTAACGTAAAATGCAATGCGATATTCCATATTGAGATCACGACAGTGTCATATTGGGTCGCTAGAACCAAAAATAGTCGTTTCATATGCGTTATTGCACTCCGAGAGAAAAGAATCACGCATGCACGTATCATTGTCCTTAAGATGCTAAACCTAGAGGAAAATACATAAAAATAAAAATTAATTAATTAATTATACTCAATTTACTCAAATAATACAAGCTGTACGAAAATCCCGGGTCAAATAACTGTAAAATAAGCACTTTCGATTTCAAAAACATTGTTCATAATAACGACATTTTGCTTTATTTTTACATTTAACACAATGAGTAAGTATATATTTACCTCTATTGTATTCTTCTTTTGTTGATTTCCCGCTAAAAATGAAACACATATTTAACGGACATAAAGATAAAATATTCTTTGCTGAAAAAGTATTATTTGAAATAGCATAGAATCTTCAGAATTAAATATTTGTGTACTCAGTCATACTTGTATAATAAGTGAAAATTCAGAACATTTGTGAAATTCAAAATTAAAATAATATTTCAAATTTGAATATATATGCATACATACATATAATACTCTAACGGAATTTTGAATTAAAATTCACCTATTTTAATACACAAACCTACATTATAATACTAGCTAAATAATTAAAATGACTGAAACTAAATAAAATTCAAAGCATTTTCCAAATATTTACTTAGAGCAAACAAACATTTATTCTGCAATATTCGAAATATTTGAAGCATTTGACGTTAATCAGAGTAATTTCAACTAATGTCTTAGTTTACGCTTTACTTTTTTTATATTTCGTTTATTCTCTTAATTGAAAAAGTTAAAAACATGTTTTGAGTTATTACAAATTAGAAAACAATGCCATTTAACATAACGCAGCATTCTCAAAAAGTCTTTTAAATTAAAATTATCAAATTTTGTCAATTTGCTTTTTTAAATGAAAATATTCTGTTTATTCTTTAAGGTTCTATCAGTTCATCTTTCTCTTAGTTCATTCTTTCTCTTAGTTTTATATTTACAGTAGTTTTCTACAAGCAATGTACTGTTTCAGGCGTTTATACCAAAAAAAAGTGGACATGCCTTTTTAACAGGACTTAAAATTTATTCTAGTTTTAAATTATTAGAACTGAGCAAAATCATGCAAACTATTAAATTTTAGGAAAATGAAAAGCAAAATTTTTGAGTATATCAATCCATTTTAGAAAGAGTTTAAATTTTTTTTTATATTTAAGGGTAAGAACTTTGTTCAGTTTATATCTGATTTCTAATAAATTCTTCAAAAATATCTTTCCTTAAAAATTTACGTAAAAAGGTTCCAAACTTCAATGAAAATTATTTATTGAAATAAGAAACAGTTTTTGGTTCAGGAAATTATCGAGAAAATCGAGCCATTTCTTTAAACAAAAAACAAAAATATGAACAAAGATATGTTGTAAAAAATGCCGGATTAAGTTACGGTAAAAAGTACTGACGCCCTAGTCCTGAGTAGATTATCAGTAAATTACTGTACTATAATATTATTATAGTACTTTTTTTTATAACTAAACTATTTTTTCCTGAAGTTTTAAACCGAAATTTCTGCAAAATATTTATTTAAATACTGTGATTTTATAGCAAATATTATTTTAAAAAATATGGTCTAACTGATATTTTGCTCTGTAAAACTTTATCGTTATTCGATCAGAATTTTTTACTACGTATTGCCTTCTTGGGGTTAATCGAATTGCATATTCCGCTTAATTTCTTAAATTATGAGTGCTAACTTGCCTTTTAAGTTACTAAAGCATATGGATAATAACCTGGAAGTACTAGCTCATCATTCTTTATCTAAATCATTCTAAATAAAATGTATTAAATCAATGACAAAGTTTAAAAGCATTAAATTTACTACTTCTCTGAATAGTGAATAAAACTTACCTGATAAATTGGGGGAAGTTGGCCAATAAGCTATACATATAGTTGGCCAATACGCTATATATAGTTTTGCGACACGGCTTGCCAATTCATGGCATGCGACTGTTGATTGCGTCATTGGATTTCTCTGAAATATATTTATTTATTTTTAGGGGAATGCCTAAAATATCGAAGTCTTCAAATTTCTTTTTTGCTTATTTTCAATTTTATCGCTCCAATACTATACTATAGCATTTATAGTCTACTATCGAATTTTTCCTGTTTCCAATACTTGGCCTTATGAAAGCTGGTATCATGTAATATCTCTCAAGAAATCGAAAAGGCTGTAAGTTTGATTTTAACCGTGTTGATCAGATCGATAAGATCATCCTTCACCTAGAAAAATAAGGAAAATAAAAAATATGATCATCGGGACTATCAAAAATACGTCAGTATACAAGAAAGATATTGTTTCCACTAATGCGACTAGGATGAAACTCGTCTAACGAGCGTATCAGATCTGACTGCCATTCTTGGCCCATGCATGTAGCTGCAAATAGAAAAAAGTTAAAAGATAAACTTTTCTTTTTCAAAAAAAATTGTTAGTTGATTTTTCCCTTTCAAACAAATAGGCTTATCGGTGAATCAAAATATCGGTACCTCGTATCATACAAGGTACACTTTCTGTAAAGCAAATAAGCTGTTAAATTAAACAATGTTCTTGTTCACGTTAATCCACAGTAACATGTAATACAGTTTAATTTTTTTAATACATATCTGGCGCTGAACTGCAAATGCATTTTTGTTATCAATGGTATATGTATAGATCTCTAAAACCTTTAACTTTTGATTTAAAAAAAATCATGAAAAATAATATAGGCACACTATTTTTACACCTCCAGAATTGTTTGAAAATGTATTAAATATCAGAAAATAAACGCGAACATTGAAAATTTTGATGCGCCTATTATGTTAAATTCATTTAATCAATCCTGAGGTTACAGTTTGACAGGGTTACGGTCTGGACAACCTGGAGAATAGATCGAATTCGATTAATGATTCCAGAGATTCGCCCATATGTTCAATGTTCAAATTTGTAACCTTGTGATTTTAAACCGATTCCAGAAGATAAACAACTTCCAAAACCAACATTAATGCAAGTTAGCCTTCGTGGTGCACGTTTTGATGGAACTAGCTTACATTTGCGTTATGTGGAGAAGAAAAACATGAATACTTTCCATGGTTAGTCCGATGCCAAGTGGATTCTATCATATCAGGATATTTAACCGGGATGTTTTCAACTGAGGATATATACGCCATCACTTTAAAAGTTGCGAGGCGGCTCAGAAATGGAATCGTCCAGCCACCACTGGGACTCAAACCTGTGTCATCTATGAAGCATGATAATACGATTACTGTACCCCTTAATTGCTAATTAATTTTGTAATAAATTTGAATGAAATTATGATCCGACACGTCCTAATCTTTCAGACAGTGTAATCACCATTTACTTATAAGTTCAATACAATTGGAATCGAAACACTGAATAAATTTAACACTGTAACACACCATAAAATCAGATGGCTTCATAATGTGACAAAAAAAATTTTTTTATAAGCATTTTTTTTTTTAATTTTTAAGTTGATAAAAATTTTGCAAAAGTAACAAGATCTGTTATTAAGAGTTATTAATTACTGCGCCATAGTGGATTTGTGGATTATAATCAAAATGTATAGACTTAAAAATTACAGCTTTTTTTTCTATTATTGTTATTATAAGACACAAACAACCCAAGTCTTGGTTAATGATTAAGTCCTTTCACATTCATCAATTTATACACTATTCTTGGTTCTTCTTTACGAGCATTTTACGAAAAGTGCATTAAGTTTAAATGGAAACAAAGTAGTCTGCAAACTGTTCTCTAATTTTAATCATACTTTACATTTAAGTCAAACAACTACAAACCTTATAAATTAATTTTTATTAAATCCAGGCAAGGATATCAGGGAAAAATTCACGTAATTTTTTTTTAGTCTAGTGGTCACATTTGATATCTGCAATGACCACCGGTTCCTTCGAATTTCATTTTGAATAAACGAAGGAATTTTCAATCAGCCTGACTGATTTTGAACTCAACTTTTCTGTAAGAGTACACTGGATCTTAAATCAGTCTTAAAATAGAAAATGTTCGATAGATAACCGACTGACCCTCGAAACTGCAAGTTCAACTGTAAGCAGAATCTAAAGAAAATCTAGTCTTTAAAAAAAGAAAAAAAAGTAGCCTAATCCACGGAATTTTTATTATACTCTGAAGTGGAATCTCTCACTTAGCTTGTTTTACTGTTCTATTATTGTTTGAACAAAGGAAAAATTATTCATCTATGATAATATTTGTAAATATAATTCGGCAGTTTTCAAAAACAAATTATAGATTTATTGAAATTCTTAATTAAAATTCTTTTTTTAATGTATCACGCCCAAATTGCCAAATCATAAAATTTTTAATTAACTTTCTTACACTTGACTTATTTTTATAATTCATGATAGACATAGTGTGTTTACGTTTCAAGCAATTTCTGTAAATAAAAACTTTATTTACCTAATTAATTTTCCCAAAGTATTCCATACCGAAAATTTAATCTCTCACATGTTTTTTAAGTTTATCAAAGTTATATTGCAAAGCTATACATTTTTATTATAGGAAACTCTAATACTTCTTATGAATGTTTTTAATAAGAAAAGAAAATACATATGTAATATTACTATCGTGAAATTAGTGTTTTATTCTATAAATAAGTTCTTAATTAACTAAAGCTTTTGGGAACTGTTAGAAAAGTAAGCTGGGAAAAAGATTCTGATGAATATACTATACTGTATTGCGCTGACATTTTTGACAAAAAAAACCCCATAATTCTGGTTAATAATATTGGATATACGGCATTTAAACCGTCAATTCAGATTTTTTCTCTCGTTTGTATGGTAACGGTTCACCGAAAATTCTGCTATTCAAAATTATAGTTATTGTTACCAATCATTTAGTAAAACATATAATACTGAAATATAAATTTTACCATATAAATGATATTAATGCCACGTTCCAATGTATCATGAAAAAATACCAAATTTTTCCACATTTACCAAATTTTACCACATTTACCAAATTTTATCACATATTATCAAACCATATTTAGTTGTTAATTTTGCCAGCATCATTACCAAAGTACTACAATAAAAATTACTGAACTTTTCGACATTTCCACGGAAAGCCAGCAACTTTTCAGTGTATCTATTGTTTTTCTCTTTTACATGCCAAACTAAAGTAAAAATAAACTTTTAATGAAGCAATTTCCGCAATAGTGATGAAGCAATTATGTTCTGCTGCTTGTCTCTCCAAAAGATAGTAGTTAATAAAAAATATTTATGCAGTAAAATACTTGATAATAAAGTAAAAATTAAGAAAAAATTCGACTTTTTTTACGTTTTATGCTTTGTTTGTTTCAAAAATATCATTAATTAACTGTTATATCTAAATTCATTTATTTAGATTAGATTTACTTATTTAGCATGATTAGTTATTTATTTATATTTAATTTTAATTTCTCTCTTTTATTCTTTTATTCTCTACTTTCTTTTTCATTTTCGTTCTTTTTTTAGTTATTTTCAACCCTCATATTAAGTTTTGCAACAAATTTAAAAAAAGTCAAACCAAACCAATATCATTCCACCAAAACCATTGCCAAAACGTTTTTTTAAAAATTACAGAAATGTTTGGTGTTCCCATTGAACCAAAAGCAAGGTAGATTTTACCATATTCTGGTAGTTTTAACCATACTTTTTCAGCGTATGATGATTTTTTCAATGAAGCAGTTTGTGCAGCAATTTTGTTCTGTAGCGTGACACTACGAAACATTGCAGTTTAAGAAAATAAATAAATAAATAAAATAAATAAACAGTAAAGTTATTTAAGAATAAAATCAAATTAAAAAATAAATTGAGGATTTTTTCATGTTTTATGCTTTGTTTGTTTCAAAAAATAACTTTAATAAACTTTTATATCTGTATATATTCATCAATTTTATAATATTTACTTTTTTATCATGATTAGTTATTTATTCGTATTTAAGTTTCACTTTCTCTGTTTTATCCTTTTATTCTCTGCTTTTTTTTTCATTTCATTCTATCGTTCCCTAAACAAGCTATTTTCAACCATCGTATTAAATTTTAACTCAAATTTGTTAGATATTATAATTAAAAACACTCCAAAATTTCTAACATATCAATAAAAATTCTAAAAATATCTTCGATATTAAATTTATACAATTCAAATAATACATCAGCAACTTTCATTTTACTGAAATCCCTGAAACCAAATTAATAAATCAATAAGATTTCTTTACAAGACGTAACTCCTTAATTTAATGTACCTTAAGACGAATGCATTCTTCAAATAAAAGACATACCGATTTAACTCAAAATTCCTAAAGCTTTGTCCGAAAGGAATATCAAGACTACTCCTTTTCCGGAAAAGGAACAGATCAATTATTAAGTTCTAATTATTCGGGGACAAGTCCAGCTATTTCAATAAGTCTCTAACGTTAAAGTTAATGAAATGAATAGATATTGATCGTAGAGTTCTTTCTATCTAATTAGTAGTTCACAATTCTCTTAAAAGATAGGCATGCTCTTGTTATGAAGTGCGCCTAACTTTGATCTCAGGATGATGTCTAGCATCAAGGACTGACCCTCCCTCATCGCCTACTTGTATCTATTTGTTTGATATAGGCTTTATAATAAATCTTCGTCAGCCGAATACTTTCCTTTCGAGTTTTGGTCTGCGTAGCTATCTTAATTGAACTGGGGCGCATTTACTGGACACGGAAATATATTGAATGTTTAGAGGATTGAACTAGTGATAAACATACTTTCTATTTTAACTTAAGAACGAACTAATTATATATTTCCATTCCCTGAAACTTTGCATTGAATGTAATATATCTGGATCTGTTTGTAAAATATACGTATGCTAAAATTAGGAAAAGCGAGTTAATGATTAAGTTTTATTTTGAAAAATTTTGCGGAAGGAAGTATTTGTGTTGAAATGATCAAGAATATAATATATTTACATTGTAAATGCAATTATCTATTTTATATTCAATTCAAGTAATCAATATACTTTAGGCCGTGGTGGTTTACGGAATAGAGCGTTCGCGAGATGTGAACCGGGTTCGAATCCCAGCGATGGCTGGTCGATACGAATTCCGCACAATCTCGCCCCAACTACATTGCTGGCGTAAAAAATATCCTCAGTGGTAGACGGATCATGGGTTATAACCCCCTTGCGGTCAGAATAACTGATGGAGGTTTTTGTGGTTTTCCTCTCTATATAACGCAAATGAGTGTTAGTTTGATCAAAAAGTCTTCCATGAAGACAAATTTCTCTCATACTTGATACAGGAGTTCTCTTGTCTTCTGGATTGGGTTCAAAATTACAAGGCTATGCAGTTGAACATCAGTAGCTGTAAACATAAAAAATTGGGTCAGGCGTACAATGGCGGTTATAAAATAAAACAAAATCAATATACTTGGGATAACTAATTAAATAATTGAATAGGCTTTTTAATAGAAATTCGAAAAAATATTTTTTCGTAATTTTTATTTAAAACTTTCTTTAAAAACTAAAACAGAAAATGTAAAATTCATCAGCTGTTTATTCATTGTAAGATTGGTGAAAAAATCGTGAATTGGGCTCATATTTAAAATCATTTGCGTCAGGCGCAGACAGTTCCTTTTTCAAAGCAGAAAAAAGTGACAACACGAGTGTTTCATTTTTAGGATTTATTTTGCCAGTACAACACAATTCTATATGCCACCATATAGTAACAATATAAACATTTATGCTTGACTTTGAATTCAGGGCACAATGTTTATATTTTTTTTCTCATAGCTTAAGTGGACGATAAAAGAAGGAATCTTACAACCTCTTTTTCAAATACATTTTAAAAAATTTCGGATCAAATTACGGTATAAAGTACGACACTTTCGATGCATCATCCATTTTTCCGTTAAATCTCTTTTTCCGTAAAATATATTCTTACCGTTAAATATTATACTGTAATTTGTACAATATTATTTCATTGCTAAGGTAGATTTAGTTATGTTACTGTGATTATAACTTCAAACATTATGGTATACAGATTTTTTGTTCCGTAACATGTTCCGTTAAAACTGATTTTTACGGTAAAAAGTACCAGCACCCTGATTGCTAGTAATTTTACGAAGGTCAGTTGTCTTCCAGTGGTAAATGGTCAGTAAGCATAATGCAGAGTCAAAATTTTACTTAAAGCATTCAAATTTCAAATAATTAATTTTTTTATTATATTCTTTCCCATATTCTCTATTGCATAGATAACTAAATGAACTTTTTTAACTAAATAAACTAAAGATTGCTACTTTAGGTTCGAAAGGTACGTTACAGTTCCGAATATGTTTTGATGCATAATTAAAGTAATGCATAAAAATATCATCAATATCAAAGTATATTGAAGAATTTAATTTATACAAATGATTTAAAAAAATATGGGAGGGAAAAATAAATTCTGATAAAATTACCGTTTTTGTATAATAATTTCTGGTAAAAAAAAACAATTAAATCTGGTAAAAAACCAATATATTCTGTATTTAAACGATTCATTTGATTTCTACGTTCACAAGGTAATGGTTTACCGGAAATCCTGTTCTTCAAAATTATAATTCTTGCTACCACATGTTTAGTAAAAAATATAAAACTTAAAGAAATTTTTCCGAATAAATGCCATGCACAAAGCTATCATGACAAAATCGTCAAATATTATAAACATATTGCAAAACCATATTTAGTTGTTAATTTTACCAAAATCAAGCGCTTCTTTAAAAAATTACTAGCTCTATGATGTTCCCATAGAACCAAAAGTGGTAAATTATAAAAAATGGTAAATAATAATTAGAGACGGTAAATTTTGCCAATTTTTGGTAGTTTCAGCTTTATTTTTCTTAGTTTTATCATAAAGAGAAATTATTTTCCGAACAATATTTCACAAAATAAAAATATATGTTTCCAAATATAAAATAAAAAGTTTTAAATAAGCAGGATCTTATTATTTTTTATCTTTTTTCCCTTTAAATTTATTTTTCAAGATCCATATGCAAATAGAAATTCAAACTACAGGCAGTCCCTCACAGCTGCAAGTGCTGGCATGAAAATATAAAAAGTTATTTATTCACATAACACTTGGCTGGATTCTATTAAGATAGAAGATATTTATTATGAATCAAAAGTGATTTTCCAAGCAATATTTTAAAAAATAAAAAAAAGTATTTCTAAAAATAAAAATAAAAGATTTAAATAACCAGTATCTTATTATTTTTATCTTTTTTTCCCCTAAATTTATTTTTCAAGATTCATATGCAAATAGAATTTCAAACTACAGGCAGTTCCTCTTAGCTGCAAGTGTTGGCATGAAAATATAAAAAGTTATTTATTCACATAACATTTGGCTGGATTCTATTAAGATGGAAGATATTTATTATGAATCAAAAGTGATTTTCCAAGCAATATTTTAAAAAATAAAAAAAAGTATTTCTAAAAATAAGAGTAAAAGATTTAAATAACCAGTATCTTATTATTTTTATCTTTTTTCCCCCTAAATTTATTTTTCAAGTTTCATATGCAAATAGAATTTCAAACTACAGGCAGTTCCTCACAGCTGCAAGTGTTGGCATGAAAATATAAAAAGTTATTTATTCACATAACATTTGGCTGGATTCTATTAAGATAGAAGATATTTATTATGCATCAAAAGTGATTTTCCAAGCAATATTTTAAAAAATAAAAAAAAGTATTTCTAAAAATAAAAATAAAAGATTTAAATAACCAGTATCTTATTATTTTTATCTTTTTTCCCCCTAAATTTATTTTTCAAGATTCATATGCAAATGGAATTTCAAACTACAGGCAGTTCTTCACAGCTGCAAGTGTTGGCATGAAAATATTGAAAGTTATTTATTCACATAACATTTGGCAGGATTCTATTAAGATAGACGATATTTAATATGAATCAAAAGTGATATAAATAAAGATAACGAAAGGAGGAACGATAAAATCGACTTCCCTGACAGCAATGACGACCAACCGGCTACTGGACCGTAGCTAGCCCTCCCATCACCCACTCCATAAATTTCTGATATTGCTTCCTGCCCACCAAACCCACCCACTTGCAAACGAAAGAAAAAGGGGTGGCCTAGAAAAATGGCAAACAAATAAATAAAGCAGAATAAGAAAGAGCGAGCAGACTCCACATTTTTACTTACACCCTTTCCATAGTTCGACTACGTTTTCGAGAGGCGTAGCTGGAAGTGTTTCACGCCATCTGGCATGCCCTACCGTTTCGAAGTTTAAGTGGAGGTGTAAATATTGTTTATCTGCAACTCTTTTCAGAAACGAGCACCAATGAAAGCTATATATTTGAGTAGAAAGCAAATTTATGTTCTGATGTTCCGATGGCGGATCCTTTAAATCCATTCCCAACAAGATATAGCACTTTAAAATGCTTCACGAGTGCTGTAGCATTTCAAATTTTAAAAAGCTTCACTACACAAGCAGAGTTTTATGAAAAGTTTTATGACAAACTTAATACTGTACGTGAAATGCAAACATGGAGTGGTGGTCAACATATTTTATGAAAAAATCAATTTCGGTCTCGTATTAAATTTACAACTTTATTTAACTAACTTATCTCGTAGAAGTACTTAACTGTCTTCTGTGTTTACTTTAAAATTAGTGTTCTGACGTGTATTGTTCTTGAAAACAAAGCGTAAAGAATTGTTCTTTAAACTGCTAAGACTCGCGTTAAAAATTAGTTTCATATTAAACCTCACTGCATGTTTTTACTGGTTTATAAAATTGAGATAAAGCCTTATGCAAATCAAGTGAGAAAACAAACTTACGAAATTAGTGGATTTCGTTGCTAAGTTTAAAATAAAGTAACATACAATATTTTATTGTCTGTTAAAAATTCAATAAAGATAACTGCTATTAAAGAAAATACTTGAATTTGCGAAAACGTACAAACGTTTAGCTACAGCTGCAAACTTCGAAACTTTTTGAGAGTGATTTTTTTCAGTGATAACTTAAAGTAAATAAATTAATTTTTTAACTTTTACTTATAGTTATGAACATAAAATATTAAATATTAGTTTTCTGGGCATAATAAAATTATTATAGCGTCACGGTGGTCAATAGTATTTAAATCGCACTTATTGAATCGAAATTGAATATTAATCCTAATTTTTATTGATTGAATCCTAAAATTAAATCTGAAATGTAAAACACTTGTGCTAGCATATTTCATTTCCTTTTTTCTAAGAAAATGATGGGGGTCCGTGCTTTAAAAAGAATGCTAGTAACTAACTAATTCAGAAAAAAATTAATATTCAAAAGAAAAATTATCTTTATTTAAAAGGAGAAATGAGGACCACATAGTGAGTTATTTTTTATGAGTAATGCAATTTTTACGGATTATTATAAAATAATTGTACACACTTAGTCATTACAAAGCTTAAATTTAACTTTTATTGAATAAAATTTTTAAACTTTATACAAATTTTAAACATTTGCATAACCTTCCAATAACCTAAAGTTTCAATTATTAGATCAAAAATAATAAACTGCTTAAAAACTAACCACTTAATAATATGTTTGTGTACTATTTGGACATAAAAATGCGCCTTTTAAAATTTCTTACTTAGGAATACAATTTAAAAAAGTTAAGAATGGACATTTGTTTGTTAATATGTTGAAATTAATCCGGTATGTTGTCAAAAAATTGCTGATGAGGTATATTAATTCCACTTTAAATTAAAAGTCTTTACTTCCATTTGTTTGCTAAATTAATAACAACATTTCTTTATTTCTGATTTAAATCCAACCAGATGCTACAAAACAAAATACTCTATATTTTAATGCAATGCATTCTAAGAGGGTGATACTTTCTGCAAAAAAAAATGAAAAACTTTGCTTATTTCTTGCAGATGCAATTCAGAAAATCTAAAAAAATTTTGTTTTATGGAATCTAATTACTTATTACTCCACTCACTTATAAAATGAATGAAACTTTATAAGTTATTCAATCACAGCTATTATTATTTCACCCTATCGAAACACTCATCCACTCATAAATTCATATTTAAAATGCACACAGCCTTACAAAAAAAACAAGGTGTTTTTAAGGTTGACAGGTATAAAGAAATACATCTGAGATAGAGAAGGAGGCTATGCTTTGCACCAAAAATAACCTCATCAATAAGTCACAACTGCCACCTCATTTACACCTCATGAAATCAACCTCATATATACCTCAGTAATATTTGTAGTTGAAATCAGATCAAATTACCCTCACCTCAAATATACTTATTTGTTTAATAAGTTGAAAAAATCATATGTACCTCTAATATACAACTTCTCTAAGTTGGTTGCTCCAAGTTAAAGTTCGATTAACTTCAAAACTACCTCAAGTGAGAATAAAATAACTTCACAAAGCTTAATTATAAATCTTGGGAGGTTGATTTTGAAAGTTGTTTCTTAAGTCAAATTTAAATAAACCTCAAATCAACCGTAATAACTCAAAACAACTTCAAATTAACCTCAAAAAAACCTAAAATTTTGGGTGACCTAAAAAATACTTCACCTTATTTCACCTAAAAAAATAATCGTACGGGAGGTAAGCATTTTTAATTACTTACAAGTTCAAAGTACTGAAATAATTTTAATAAATAATTTTCAATTTTTTAAGGCACTGATTTTGAAAGAAGAACAATGTATTTTTGTTGTTATTTTCAAAACTTATATGCGTCTATATTATTACATGCGCTTCTTATTTAAAACTAAATTTATTAATTAAATAAGTATCAATTCATATAATTTCTCAAATATTTTATCGGAATTAATATTATTTTTTTAAAATTAATTTATACGGACAAAATAAAACCCACTTTTATTTTTTGATCAATTTAAATTCAGCCTATATCAGTTGTTTATCTTATCAGGAGCTTCACCTTACACTAAAAACTTTTCATCATATGCAATATTCAGGCATTAAAGTTTGTTAAACTTTTTCAGTTACTTACAAGTTTAAAATACCGAAATAACTTTAATGAGCTGTTTTCAACATTTTTTTAAAAAATAAATATTTTTCCCTAAGTTCAACAGTACATTTTTATCTTTATTTAGAAAGAGAAAATACGCCTGTATGATTAGTCACTTTTCTTAATGAGGGATAAAAATATTGAAAAAGGTGAAAAACAGAAAATATCCCTACAATAGGGAATTCCTGCTTTCCAAAGGAGGAGGAAAAATACTTTTCTTGTTTATTTATTTTTTAAAGGATGAAAAGGAGAAAAACCGGTTCTTAAAAAGAATCGATTTTTCATCATCTTTAGCGACATCTCGCGGCGAGTAAAAGACATAATGTCTAAAGAGAAATTCCATGAGCTTTAAGAAATAAACAGGAACAATCTTGGTTTAACGGGCCGACAGATGTTGGCGTAACTCCAGAAAAGCAAACATAAATGTTATTCTAAGATATTAAAAATGGAAGAAGACTAAATTGTGTAGCCTATATATCAGAAAAATTTTCCCACACTTTGTAGCACTTTTTTTATTAAAAAAATACAGTAGAAAGAAACTGATTCAACAAAAATATCGCTTATTTAATTTAGCTGACTAAAGCATGATGTAAACAACATTAAGAGTCGCATTGTGAATTCCAGATGATAAATCATCTCTTATCCTTTACATCGTTTGCCAAATTATAAAAAGGAAGTTATTCATCATACATTTACAAAAAAAAAAAAAATTAATATTGTATGGATCTTCATGATAAATTAATGGACGAATTAAAGGTAAAATACCATAGGGCGGGGAAATACATTTCACTATAAGCGGGCAAAAGCAAATAAAAAGCTTGTTTGATGAAATAGTGGTTACTGTTATGTTACTGCTATTTTAATCACATTATTAGAGCCATGGTGGATTAGGGGGTGGAGCATTTGCCTTCCAAGGAGGTGACCCAGGATCGAATCCCAGCAGTGGCTGGTCGATAAGAATTCCGCACCCAGCTGGCACCGACCACAATGGTGACTTAAAAATATCCTCATCGGGAGGCGGATCAAGGGTTAGAGTCCCCTTGCCGTCAGGCTAACCGTGGCAGATTTTCATGGTTTCCCTCTGCATGTAACGCAATTGCGGTTAGTTCCATTAAAAAGGCCTCCACGAAGGCCCACTTTTCCAAATACTTGATTCAGGAGTATTCTTCTCTTCTGCATTGGGTTCAAAATTCAAGACTACGTAGTTGAAGATGAGTATTCGTAAACCCAAAATTGGGTCGGCAGTACAATGACAGTTATAAAATAAAAAATAAACTATGAAATAGTATTATTAAGATAATGAATAAAAAATATATGTTAAAAAATAGTAATAATTTATCATAAATTACATAAATTCTTTTATTTTTTTCCGAATCAAATACATTGTTTCTGAGGCAAAAACGAAAAAAAAGTGAATTCAGCACAAATGAAAGTACAGGAATGGATATATTATAGTTACAGTAATACAGTCTATATATTGAATATACTATAAACAGAGCCTCATTTGATAAGACACTGAAGAAGTTTCTTGTTTATAGCACTGGTATAGTATGTTCATTTATGTACTTTCATTTGTGCTTTATACAAGATGTTTTTTGCTTTAGTCTACATTGCTCAAAGTATATCCCATCGGACATAACCTCAGTTTTTTTGAAATTGCAAGTACAGATTTTTTTCTTTTTAAATAATTATATAAAATTAGAAAATTTTTCGTTCAGTTTAAAGTTAACTGTTAAGCTACAAAAGATTGTTGTTTCATATACAATTGCGAAAAAAAATAATGTGAATCCTATTAGATGTTGAGTATGATAGTTAAATATATGTCTCATAACTAAAATTTTTTTTTTCAATTAAAGTTATTAATTACTGTTTTCGACTGCCAATAAAAAAATTTAAAGGAAGGAAAGATTAAGAAAATCGTACCAAAAGCATTACAAATGATTTTCAGTACTAATTTAAAACTTGTTAAGTACATTAAGAATAACAATAAAAAAACAATATCTCTCAAAAACATAGTAATTATTATATATTGTATATATATAGTTACATATAAATTATAAATTCCTGTCCCCAAAATAGTTAAGATGTAATACTTATATAGGTGTAGTAAAAAATTCGTTCTTCAGTGTAATCAGTCAAAGCATTGAAAAATACTTTTTTTAGTTAAGAATACTTTAAAAACTTATTTCTTAAACCAACTAAAAATGCAAAAATGTAGCCATCATTATATAGCTTTAAGCATTTCGCTTGCTGCCTTTAGCAAAGAGCTTTTAGAATTGTTTCCTTTCTCTTATGCATTAAAACTATTTTTCTAATATTAAACTTTCATGGTTAGAATCCGTCCTTTGATGTATATTTAACTAAAAGTGCATGTGCATGTAGATAACGCATATACCATAAGAAAGCACCAGTACGGTTTCCTTAAAGATGTTGCCTATTTCTAAATATTGAACTAAAAGTACATATGCGTCTTTGAATTCGTGTAGAAAACTCTTCTGCTTTCTGATAAAAAACACCAATAAAGTATTATATTTTTCTTTTTGTAGTTTACTAAAAATACTTGTGTGAGTTCGAATGCTTGGTAGGAAAAACGTGCATTATATATATATATATATATATATATATATGTATATATATATATATATATATATATAAATCAATAGCATTTTCTAAAAACCATTTTCGTCATAAGCGTATTACCCTTTTATACATATTTAACGAAATGTATATACATGTACGTACTGGGATGATTACTAAAAACGTACTTATTTTCCAAAATGCAGCAGTAACGTTTTCCAAAAGATGTAATTCTTGTTTCATCTATTTTCTTGATGAAGTACATATAAAACACATGCACTCTAGAAAATAAAAATCCCACTTCTGATGATTAAGCAATTATTTAGCTGTATTTCGCTAATTTTGAGAATCATTTCCTTACAAAATCACGTGATTTATAATGAAAAGCGGCCTCAAATATGATGAAAATGTTTTCTCAATTAGAAACCTCATCGTAGAGCGTTGCGGGAGATTGTTAACTAGAATAACAAAGCTAGAGTGATTACCCTTTTATACATATTTAACGAAATGTATATACATGTACGTACTGGGATGATTACTGAAAACGTACTTATTTTCCAACATGCAGCAATAAAGTTTTCCAAAAGATATAATTCTTGTTTCGTCTATTTTCTTGATGAAGTACATATAAAATACATACACTCTGGATAATAAAATCTCACTTCTGATGATTAAGCAATTATTTAGCTGCATTTCGCTAATTTTGAGAATCATTTCCTTACAAAATCACGTGATTTGTAATGAAAAGCGAGCTTCAAATATGATGAAAATGTTTTCTCTATTGGAAACCTCAACGTAGAGCATTGTGGGAGATTGCTAACTAGAATGACGAAGCTAGAGTGAGCCATTGACAATGAAGTGACGAAATAGGCCGACTGGTTGTATGGTGATCAAGGAGTTGATCTCGCACCAGGAAGATCCTGGGTTCGCATCATTCTTCTGGCATGAATGTAATTTATATCTTTATTCCATCTGTCCCTCTAATACTGCTGTGGTGACATTGATCCACCTTTATGGTGCCCACCATAAAGTTATCAGAAAAGTTAGTACAATAAGCACCACGAAATTTGTTTTTCTTTTTTGAAAATAAAAATAAAAAGACGAAATATTTCTTTAATTTCGATGAAATTTGTTTCCTTGAAGAAGTGGTGGTAGCTATTTCGTCACTTTAATGAAATTTGTACTTGAAGCATATGCCAGGAAATGGTTTCATCAAAAACGAAGATTTTTTTTCCAATGCTCATCTGGAGAATTACCTTTCGTCATACAGGCAATTAAAGGGCAGATTTATTGGCCACTCTTTCAGAGGCTCCATATTAGATGGACCAACGTTGCTCCCACAATACGAACCGATGGTACAGAGCATGAAATACCATCCATGCATCACCCGGGATTTGAACCCAAAACCTTTCTGAGGCAAACCCAGTTCCCTAAACCCTACACAGACCCGTCGGCTCAAAATCGAAGAAAGTTTTGTGATATTTAAGTATCCATTTTTTATGGAGTTTAATTCCTTTAAATACATATCAAATACATTTGATATTGAAATTTTACAGATCTCAAAGTAAACCATAATTCTTTTAAAGTAAAATAAATTTAGACTAACGAAAAGAGAAAAAAAACTTACGTTCATTTTAGTTTTAATATTAAAGAAATAAAGTAATTTTATTCGCGTCTAAGTTCCATTCAGCCATTAACTTATTTATGACATTCCTTAAGACGGTAAACAATAATCAAATGTCATGTAATTAGTGTAAAGATATTCAAAGATGCTTTATTTTCTCGTAAATTACACTCATTAATAGATACTCGATAATTAGTGCACAATACATGCACAGGAACAATTCATTATTTGGAACTGAGCTTTTACAAATAAAGGAAAAAAAAAACAGATCAACATGTGATATTTACAACTTATTAAATAAGTCGTTAAAAAAAACGGATTTATAGTCTTAAACGAAACTCTGAATATCTCATTTACTATCAAAACGAAGTTAAAGGAAATACCCATTTGAATCGTAAATGAACCGTAGAGGTTGTTTGGAATGAATCTTTTTAATTGACACGATATTTTATGCATTACGATGCTAATGAACTGTCAGATCATTAGCGATGAAAGGAAGAGAATTTGTTTTGCCTATAGCACGATAACTTATCGTTCTGATAGAAAGAATATTTTTTTTTATATCCAAAAGTTTGATATTTCAATCTTCATCATTTGTGATTACAAAATTTATTCCAAGCTGGGAAAATGTTTTGAGACTAATACATTTTAAAGTAGATAGTAAAACATTGTACTTAATCGATGATTCGTTTATTCTTTTTCTTCAGAATTTGACGCTGATTAGAGTTAGTTTATTACAATCAGTAATTTGATTTACGAATGGCTAGTTCAATTTATTATTTAAATTATCATAATTTCAATGACAATACTTATTCGATTCTATATTTTAAAAAACTTACAGTAAAATATCTACTTAATTTGATGTTATTTAGTATCATGATTTCAGTAAAATTACTACATAAATTTGATGTTATTTGAAATCATGATTTCAGTTACATTACTACCTAAATTTGATAATATTAATGTTATTTAGAATAATGAACTCAATTTTCCTGAAAATTTTAGTTCGCTTTACTTACTTCATTTCATTTTTGAAGAATTTGTTTTTTATCCAAAAATTGCTCTTATCCCAAGAAATCTGGTCGGGTCTTTTTAGACCCGAATTGAAGCTTGGACATCTCTGTCATCTCTAGTATTTATCAAAATTTTACATACACAGCTTCATAAGTTTTCGTCTTTTGCTTCAAGCTATATTTCACTAAAATTTTAAATTATTTTAACTTTTAGTTTAGTTGAAAAAAAATTATCTTAATGTGCTCTCGGGTCTTTGTTGCTTATGAAATAAAATACATTTTATAATCACTATAATGTTTTGTTTTTAATCATATTGATATACAAATGTTGACCAAAGATGTAACTGACTAGACAGTATATCAATTTACTAATTTATATATATATATATATATATATATATATATATATATATATATATATATATATATATATATATATATATATATATATATATATATATATATATATATATATATATATATATATATATATATATATATATATATATATATATATATATATATATGTATATGTATATATATATATATAAAGAGAGAGAGAAAGAACAAGGAAAAACAATTATAATAAAAGTCTTCCCGAAAGGCGAAGAAAAAAATTATTTAAAAATTTTTTTAAAAAGAATATTCACAAATTTAACAAATTTTACAATCTAAAAAATAATATAATTTTTTTTTAAATTTGCGAATATTTTTTTAAATCATTTTTAATAATTTTTTAATTCTCTTTTAGGAAATTTTTATCTAGAATTTTTACTTATTTTATGAGTTCCATGTATCTACAGCTTATGCGCATTTAATAAAACTTATTATTATTTTTCTTAATTTTCTTCATCAATCTCTCTTTTCTTTTATCCAGTTTGTCCTTATTATGGTATTATATAAAATACCTACTTTTTGCCACTATAGAAGAATAATCATTTTAACAAGGAAAAAAGAATATCGCAAAATACATAATAGCATATATAAGAGTTAGCTTGTGCAAATTATTCATTAAAATAAATTAGCTGACTTTTTAATCGTGAGTAACTCAGTTTAAAAAAACATAAATGATGTGTTTGATGACAAAGGATCTTTCTCTATTGGAATTGTATAAAAAATAAACTAGGTGTTTTTATGCGAACGTAAAATTTAATCATTAAAAAATCGTGGTAAAGAGTTACCAGTAGCTGATTTAACATACTATTGAAGTTTAAACAAAAAATACTACTTAGTTAATTAAAAAGGTTTTCTTTTCTCACTTTTTTTTCTTCCTCAGTTGATTAACAGACACTGAATAGGGTAAAATGTTAAAAAAGAATTACCCTTTTTATATTTTTAAATCATCGCAAAATGACTTTGCAATACTGAAAGAATATTAAATAAAATCTGCAAAAAAAGGGAGAACATTGTGCAGGAAATACAAATTAAGTGTATTCTTTTATGTTTCAAAAGGTTGAAATATAATGCATAATAAACAATAAAAAATCATTGGAAATTCCTTTTTTACTTATATATTAAATTCCTTGAAGTTATCTTACACTGATATTATCTTCAATATATAATTAAAAAGTAACTCATGTTCTTATGCTCATTCCTAAATATAAAACCTTATATCAAAAAAATAAATATTCCATCTCTATATTTATATTTGTATCGATTGTTAGATAATTTTAATGTTTGTATATTTGTGTTTGTATATAGATCACTTTAGCAGCTGAAAATATAAATTAGATAATTTCAATAATTCAAAGTGTGAAATCTACAATTCTAATAATTAATAATATTAATTAATTTAATTAATTAAAATATTATTTAAAATAATTTTCAAATTAATACTGTTTATTTAAAATTTAAGTATTAGCATCAATAAGAAAGAAATTTAAATTACGAATTATAAATTTTTATTTTAATAATAATTTCGCTTAATTTATAAAACCACAGCATTCCATTCCATATATATTAGTTATAGCATATATGGTTAACCAAAAAATTGATAAAAAAATTTCAAAAACTCGATTTTACCCTAATTTTTTTTAAACCCTAATTTGCATTTGTATTTAGATCACTTTAGTAGCTGAAGATATAAATTAGATCATTTCAACAATTGAAAATGGGAAATCTATAATTCTAATAATTAATAATATTAATTATATAATTTCAAAATTGAAATTATTAATTCATGTTACAAAAAATTTCAGATCAATACTGTCTAATTAAAATGTAAGTATTATCGTCAATAAAAAAGAAATTTAAATGACGAATTATCAATTTTTAATTTAATAATATATTCTTTTAAAGAAAATCTAAAATATCGAAGCATTTTATTCCATATATATATGAGTTAGAGTATATATGGCAAACCAAAATAATTAAATAAAAACATTTCAAGCGCTCGATTTTACCTTAAATTGGTTTTTGTTTTTTTCTTCCTAAAATGAACCTTTGTTGCTACGTTTTGAACACATACTTTTAATTAGATTATAATTAGAAACACATCACAGTTCCGCATAAAAAGGAATTAGTAAAGAAGATGCCAGTCAGACTTTCAGTTAATTACATGAAAAATTTCCGCCTGGGCCTGTTCAGTAAATTGATTTTCTCTAATGAAGACTTCTGACTGATTTTCCTTTTTTTTTAGGATTTTCTTTTCTTTGATAAAAAAAAAGTAAAAGCGGATGTTTTTGTTTTCCTAAAAACTAATTAACAACCATACTTGATTGTAAAAGAAGGCAAGGATTAGGTATCTATGACTTTAATACTTAAATTAATGATTCCGTGTTTTTGCTTACAAGGAATAAAACTAACATCGAATTATTAACAGCGTTTGATTCAAAAAGAATTCTTGTTTCCAAGAATATTACTCTCACCTTTAAATTGTTTACTTGATTAAATCTTATTAATTTTTCTTTTTTTGTTCTCTTTACTTTTCGCAAATTAATGAAGTAAGAGCAGAATAATGAATAAAAGAGGTATTTTCCAAACAATTGCACTTTGGCTAATGCTTCAAAATCACGAAAATTTATAGCAATTTTAATTTTGATTGAGCTTAAGTTTTAGGTAAATTATTTTAATTAGCATACTTGTTAATTTTTTATTTCCTTTTTTATATGAAAGATTTTATTTATTTTTTTAATTTTTTTAAAGAAATACAGTGGAAAATAAACTTGATATATTTACCCAAACGCGGCCTGTAATTATGATTTAGAAAAATACTTTTAATCTCCCTAAAACACATAGTACCCTTTTTGCACGTTCCCAGAAACTCATGATGTTTAAGTAAAATCATATTTTGTTTGTGTGAAATATTCTTTACAAACATTCTTTAGACTAAATTAAAAAAAAATTAAGCATTCTTGATTTGTTTTTAATTTCATTTAAATTATAATATTATTTAAGACTTGCTAATTTATGAAGTAGGTTTTTTTTCGATCATAATACTAGTTCCTAAAAATAGTGTTAATATTGTTAAAAAAATCATGTGGTTAAAAAAAAGCGCCTTCATGTCCCCGAGACCGGTATTTTGAATATGATGGCGTATGTCACGCATAAAATGTTAAGTGAAGATGTTCATTCATTATTTACTTTTAAACAATTGCTACGGACAAGAAAATTTTTTCACTTTATTAATACAGTCCTCTGAAAATAGTTCCGAAACTGCCGTCGAATTATTATTCCTATCCATCTCAGCAGTAAGACATAGCCTTATCATATTACTAGGATTTTAATAAGTCAATCGTTGAAGACCAGCTAAATTACATTTCCTTCAGTTGAGGAAAACCATTAAGCATTAAAGGGAATTTTCAAAAAACTTTAGCAAAAAATAAAAAAAGAGAAATTCTAATTAATTATTCAGATTTAACATAACTGCTGATTCATAGAATTTCTCAAGCGAAACTGAATCCTCAAAACATTAAAAAAATTGGCAACAAAGAATTAATTGAAAACATGTACTAAAACTATAAGTTGTGGTTTACTGTTGCTGTTCTGAAATGTTTCCACTTCACTTTAACTTCTAGAAGCATGTAATTAAGTAAATGTTTATGTTTGCTCAAAATTTAGATTTATCATTCCGCAACGGTCAAATTTCTCCCATGTAACCAGACTGTTGAAAAAGTCTGCTTTCCTTTATTAAATCATTAAAGGTATCATTTAATACAGATGGTATGACTTGTTTACTGTTGCTGTTCAGAAATGTTTCCGCGTCACTTTAACTTCTAGAAGCATGTAATTAAGTAAATGTTTATGTTTGCTCAAAATTTAGATTTATCATTCCGCAACGGTCAAATTTCTCCCATGTAACCAGACTGTTGAAAAAGTCTGCTTTCCTTTATTAAATCATTAAAGGTATCATTTAATACAGATGGTATGACTTGTTTACTGTTGCTGTTCAGAAATGTTTCCGCGTCACTTTAACTTCTAGAAGCATGTAATTAAGTAAATGTTTATGTTTGCTCAAAATTTAGATTTATCATTCCGCAACGGTCAAATTTCTCCCATGTAACCAGACTGTTGAAAAAGTCTGCTTTCCTTTATTAAATCATTAAAGGTATCATTTAATACAGATGGTATGACTTGTTTACTGTTGCTGTTCTGAAATGTTTCCACTTCACTTTAACTTCTAGAAGCATGTAATTAAGTAAATGTTTATGTTTGCTCAAAATTTAGATTTATCATTCCGCAACGGTCAAATTTCTCCCATGTAACCAGACTGTTGAAAAAGTCTGCTTTCCTTTATTAAATCATTAAAGGTATCATTTAATACAGATGGTATGACTTGTTTACTGTTGCTGTTCTGAAATGTTTCCACTTCACTTTAACTTCTAGAAGCATGTAATTAAGTAAATGTTTATGTTTGCTCAAAATTTAGATTTATCATTCCGCAACGGTCAAATTTCTCCCATGTAACCAGACTGTTGAAAAAGTCTGCTTTCCTTTATTAAATCATTAAAGGTATCATTTAATACAGATGGTATGACTTGTTTACTGTTGCTGTTCTGAAATGTTTCCACTTCACTTTAACTTCTAGAAGCATGTAATTAAGTAAATGTTTATGTTTGCTCAAAATTTAGATTTATCATTCCGCAACGGTCAAATTTCTCCCATGTAACCAGACTGTTGAAAAAGTCTGCTTTCCTTTATTAAATCATTAAAGGTATCATTTAATACAGATGGTATGACTTGTTTACTGTTGCTGTTCTGAAATGTTTCCACTTCACTTTAACTTCTAGAAGCATGTAATTAAGTAAATGTTTATGTTTGCTCAAAATTTAGATTTATCATTCCGCAACGGTCAAATTTCTCCCATGTAACCAGACTGTTGAAAAAGTCTGCTTTCCTTTATTAAATCATTAAAGGTATCATTTAATACAGATGGTATGACTTGTTTACTGTTGCTGTTCAGAAATGTTTCCGCGTCACTTTAACTTCTAGAAGCATGTAATTAAGTAAATGTTTATGTTTGCTCAAAATTTAGATTTATCATTCCGCAACGGTCAAATTTCTCCCATGTAACCAGACTGTTGAAAAAGTCTGCTTTCCTTTATTAAATCATTAAAGGTATCATTTAATACAGATGGTATGACTTGTTTACTGTTGCTGTTCAGAAATGTTTCCGCGTCACTTTAACTTCTAGAAGCATGTAATTAAGTAAATGTTTATGTTTGCTCAAAATTTAGATTTATCATTCCGCAACGGTCAAATTTCTCCCATGTAACCAGACTGTTGAAAAAGTCTGCTTTCCTTTATTAAATCATTAAAGGTATCATTTAATACAGATGGTATGACTTGTTTACTGTTGCTGTTCTGAAATGTTTCCACTTCACTTTAACTTCTAGAAGCATGTAATTAAGTAAATGTTTATGTTTGCTCAAAATTTAGATTTATCATTCCGCAACGGTCAAATTTCTCCCATGTAACCAGACTGTTGAAAAAGTCTGCTTTCCTTTATTAAATCATTAAAGGTATCATTTAATACAGATGGTATGACTTGTTTACTGTTGCTGTTCTGAAATGTTTCCACTTCACTTTAACTTCTAGAAGCATGTAATTAAGTAAATGTTTATGTTTGCTCAAAATTTAGATTTATCATTCCGCAACGGTCAAATTTCTCCCATGTAACCAGACTGTTGAAAAAGTCTGCTTTCCTTTATTAAATCATTAAAGGTATCATTTAATACAGATGGTATGACTTGTTTACTGTTGCTGTTCAGAAATGTTTCCGCGTCACTTTAACTTCTAGAAGCATGTAATTAAGTAAATGTTTATGTTTGCTCAAAATTTAGATTTATCATTCCGCAACGGTCAAATTTCTCCCATGTAACCAGACTGTTGAAAAAGTCTGCTTTCCTTTATTAAATCATTAAAGGTATCATTTAATACAGATGGTATGACTTGTTTACTGTTGCTGTTCAGAAATGTTTCCGCGTCACTTTAACTTCTAGAAGCATGTAATTAAGTAAATGTTTATGTTTGCTCAAAATTTAGATTTATCATTCCGCAACGGTCAAATTTCTCCCATGTAACCAGACTGTTGAAAAAGTCTGCTTTCCTTTATTAAATCATTAAAGGTATCATTTAATACAGATGGTATGACTTGTTTACTGTTGCTGTTCTGAAATGTTTCCACTTCACTTTAACTTCTAGAAGCATGTAATTAAGTAAATGTTTATGTTTGCTCAAAATTTAGATTTATCATTCCGCAACGGTCAAATTTCTCCCATGTAACCAGACTGTTGAAAAAGTCTGCTTTCCTTTATTAAATCATTAAAGGTATCATTTAATACAGATGGTATGACTTGTTTACTGTTGCTGTTCTGAAATGTTTCCACTTCACTTTAACTTCTAGAAGCATGTAATTAAGTAAATGTTTATGTTTGCTCAAAATTTAGATTTATCATTCCGCAACGGTCAAATTTCTCCCATGTAACCAGACTGTTGAAAAAGTCTGCTTTCCTTTATTAAATCATTAAAGGTATCATTTAATACAGATGGTATGACTTGTTTACTGTTGCTGTTCAGAAATGTTTCCGCGTCACTTTAACTTCTAGAAGCATGTAATTAAGTAAATGTTTATGTTTGCTCAAAATTTAGATTTATCATTCCGCAACGGTCAAATTTCTCCCATGTAACCAGACTGTTGAAAAAGTCTGCTTTCCTTTATTAAATCATTAAAGGTATCATTTAATACAGATGGTATGACTTGTTTACTGTTGCTGTTCAGAAATGTTTCCGCGTCACTTTAACTTCTAGAAGCATGTAATTAAGTAAATGTTTATGTTTGCTCAAAATTTAGATTTATCATTCCGCAACGGTCAAATTTCTCCCATGTAACCAGACTGTTGAAAAAGTCTGCTTTCCTTTATTAAATCATTAAAGGTATCATTTAATACAGATGGTATGACTTGTTTACTGTTGCTGTTCAGAAATGTTTCCGCGTCACTTTAACTTCTAGAAGCATGTAATTAAGTAAATGTTTATGTTTGCTCAAAATTTAGATTTATCATTCCGCAACTGTCAAATCTCTCTCATGTAACCAGACCATTCAAAAAGTCTGCCTTCCTTTATTAAATCATTAAAGGTATCATTTAATGCAGATGGCATAATATTATTTTGGAGACATTGCTCTGTAATATTTTATGCACTGTAATAAGTTTCAAATTAAATTACCTATATTCTCTTATAAACAGAAATCCTGTTATCATCTCCAGAAATGAGGGAGTTTTATCAGTGTATTTTTTTTTCAGTTGCTAAAGACTTAATACATGTAGAAAAATTTTAAATCAAATTGATTTTTCGTCATGAATGAAAAGGATATTATCGGAATTAAAATAATAATAATAACTAATATTCTCGAATATTATACAGTTTCCTAAAGTGATATTGCTGTAGATAAAAAACGTTAAATATTAAAGCCAATTTTTTACTTCTTATATCATTATATTTCAAAACCGGCGTTGTATTACAACCTTATATTGTATTATCGGCAAACCCTTATATTGTATTTTCGGCAATATTGGTAATTAATTTAATAACCTTGAAAATTTAAACCTAAACCGGAAGATAAGGAACTCCTAAATTAAACTTCGATAAAAGCGCAAATTGGTGAATGATATTTTGAGTGAAACTAACTCGCATGCTTGTTAAAGGAAGAGAACACGAGTCGCCACATTTTGAGAGATGAGTAGACCATTGTTTGAGCAATCCCCACTCATATTTATTGCTTTGCTCCATTTAAAAGTCATACCATCGTAATTGTCCAATCTTTGTGCAGAGATATTGTTGCAGTTGTTGTAATTTATGTACGTTGCACTAGAGCTGCGCAATTGGCTATTGGCGACGGTGAATCCCTGATGATGATACGAAGACATGCCATCACAGTTTTGATTCTCTGTAGAGGAGATGGCTCATCCGCTTTAATAGCCCGATGGTCTGACACTTTACGGTAGAACAGGTTAACGAGAACCAATACCGCTCTCACTCGGTCCTATCGCCGACTGATCAAATTGGTCACCCACCAGCGCATTACACGCAGTCAGTGATGCTTGACTTCGGTGAACTGCTACACTGATGTTTTGTTCTTGTGTCACTTTACGTCACATTGAATCTCCATACGCTTGTAATCACCCCTTATTTTTATTTCCCAATAAAGTGAATTGTGGTGTTATGTTTTGAAAGCGGCACTGTATGTCGATGAATATACCAGCTAGTCTTTTCCTTTCAAATTTTTTTATGACTAGATTAGCATACCCCGCCATTGCACACACACCTTTATTTTTTTTTAGTGGAGGTGCGAGCCTTGTTGCACAGAAATTCCGTTGCTCACAAGCAACACCTCTCGCCCTTGACTTCGGTGATCTGTTGGGAGCCGTGTCTTAATGATCAGTCTACTACCGGACTTATGCAGAGAGAAATAAAAATTTAAGGATTCATTTAAAAAATGCCAATTGCTAAAGTTTACTTTTACCAATTCACTAATTTCGAAATAATTTTGTAGAGTATCATAACATATACATATCGTCATAACAAATACGTCATATATATTTAAATGCATTTGTCAAAACTGCGAAGAAAAATCAGCGAGAAGCAGTTTTTAAAGGAATTATTTTTCAGCGTGATATTTACAAAATATGAGTACAATGTATATCAAGTAAGACGCACTTAATCTACGAGCATTTTAATAACAATGCAAATGATGCGAGAATTTTCCGACGCTTGGGAGAAAAAATGAAAAAGTTCCTTGATTTTTCCACGATGCTTACATCAAAAGCTATAGCTCAAGTAGTTTGCAACCAGAACACGATCTAGGAAAAATTCACACAGCAGAGAATGAAGTCTTACATTGTTGGATTTTAGTGACATTATTCTTTCATTATAATGGAGTGCCTTTCTCCAATTTGCATTCATGACCTTTCGGTGGAAAGTTCTCGATACCATCAATCATTCTCAATCGCCATTCAACCAAGCACATAATTCAATTTCTCTGTTTGTGACGAAACTGCTAAGAATGCTACCCACCCAACTTCGCCAAAATAACGCGCCACCAAAAGGTACTTATTAAAGCTATTGTTAAGAAAAAGAGCCAAACTTTTCCTCTATTCTTTCTTTTTCCATGCACTGGTAGAGAATTTCAATCCTCTTTTCTTGCCCTTTCCTTTTCTTTTTCTTGTTAAATGTGATTTTTTCCCCGGGAGTAATGGGTTAATCAATGAGACAGATTGAGCGACACCAATTGAACTATTATTTGTTCATGTTGCCGATTTCCTTTTATGCAGCAAATTTCGGTGGGAGGAAATTCCCTGTTCAACAATCTGCTAAGATAATAATAGTAATTTCTGTAAGTTTGTTATTTTCGTTTACAGGAAAAACGCTATTTCTCACTTACATCCTTTCTCACAGAAAATTACTTTCAACCCTTCGAATCCCTGAGCTTGAATGTGATAATATATAATTTTGCAATAAACACAAATAATAAATAAGGAAATCTTCAAGGATAGTACCGGTATGAGCAGAGAGTAACATATAGTGTGTTCAATAATTACCGATCATTATATATATATATATATATATATATATATATATATATATATATATATATATATATATATATATATATATATATATATATATATATATATATATATATATGTGTGTGTGTGTGTGTGTGTGTGTGTGTGTGTGTGTGTGTGTGTGTGTGTGTGTGTGGTATTTATTCTAATTTTGCCAATCTAGTTAAACAATCTCCCACAATACAGTACAACGGATTTTCGAGAAGAAGAAACAATGTCGTCGTAGATTTGGGAGAACGCGTTTCGTCACAAACCACATGATTTCGTGACAGAATGATTCTCAAAATCAACGAATTATTGTTTAAGGATCTCTAATTCGTCAAAGGTGAGAATTTCATTTCTGAGAGAATTAGGGTTCCAATTTTCCTCTGACTTTATCATAATAAACTGTCCAGAAGTTTCATTAAACCTAATGCTTTTATGTTCTAGAATTCAAAAAAAAAGATTTTAATAAATTTTTATTAATTTTTGGATATTTAAACAGCATTTGATGTTTTTTTTAGATAAAGAATCTAAATTCTTTGTATATATTTTAGGGAATACAGCAGAACTTTAAAATTGTAAGAATCTATAGTTTTGCCTAAATAGAATTTAAGTTTATTATTTAAAAATGCAAAAATTAGATAAATTTAACTTCTACTTTTAAATAGCAACGAGCTTGATTTCAAACTAGGTAAAAGTATAGTCTGAAATTGCAACACATAAAAAAGCTTATATCTAGAGTTTGTTTAATAAATATGTAAATGTTGATTTGAAATCTAAAGAAAATTTGCATTTTCTTTTTAACTTTATGTCAGAATTTTTTAAATCTGTAACTGTGACAGGGAAACATTTTTTACAAAAAAATGCAGCTGCTAATAGTTAATTTTTTTAAAAGAAAAAAACAATAAATATGTATAATTTTAATTAAAAATATAATATTAAGACAAATCAAAATAATTGGAATAGGGTGTAGGAGATTGTGTTTCTTTTTTTCTCACTATGTCTAGACAGCTACTTTTTTTTACAGCTTTTAACAAACAGTAAGCATTTAAATAAATCTTAATATTATGATTTATATTTTACTATATAAAAATTAGTTGAAATGATATTGCCATTAAATATTTTTACCTGCCCTTTTTTAAAACAATTTATAAATTATAACAAAATATTTGTTGATCCATCAGTCTGTAAGAAAAATTAAGAAAAAAAAGATCAAGATAATTAACAATTCATATTTTTTAAAAAATTCTTATTTATTTTTATTTTTTATTTTTCTTTCTTTCTTATTAATGTCTGCATAGAATAATCGTTGAGAAAATTTAAATAAAAGGAAATCCCTTACTTAATATTTAATGAGATACTTGTTTAATTTCCAGTGGAAACTAAGAAAAATTTTCAAAATTAT